>NW_007255960.1:107567-109540 GCF_000164805.1 Carlito syrichta | reverse complement strand
CCGCAACCTTGACCTGCTGGGTTCCGGTGATCCTTCCGCCTCAGCCTTTCGAGTAGCCGGAATTACAGGCACGTGCTACCACCCCCGGCTGATTTTTTGATCTATTGTAGAGATGAGGTTTTGCTGCCCAGGCGGGTCTCGAACCCGCGGGCTCAGGCAATCCACTCACCTCAGCCTAATTTTTTTTTTAACTTGGAGTCTCACTGCTCCCGGGCTGGTTTGCAGTGGCATACATATGGTCACCATATCCTTGACCTGCTGGCCTCAGGCAATTCTTCCGCCTCAGCCTACCAAGCAGCTGGAAATACAGGCGCACACCACCACGACTGGCTAATTTTTTTGTTTTATTTATTGTAGAGACGAATCTCACCAAGTTGCCAGTCTTGTCTTGAATGCTGGGATCAGGCAATCCTCTTGCCTCCACTTCCCAAAGTGCTGGGATTACAGGCTTGAGCCACAGTGCCCAGCAATTTTTTGGATTTATTGTAGAGACAAGGTCTTGCCAAGTTGCTCGGGCTGGTCTTGAACCCAATGACTCAGGTAATCCTCTTACCTCTGCCTCCCAAAGTGCAGGATTACAGGCATGAGCCATCACACCCTGCTATTTTTCTTTTTAAAATCAAATTTAGGCCAGGCTCAGTGGCTCAGCCTGTAATCCCACACTTTGGGAGGCCACGGTGAGTGAACTGCCTGAGCCCGAGGGTTTGAGACCCGCCTGGGCAACTTGGCGAGACCTCATCTCTACAATAAATCAAAAATATTAGCTGGGGGTGGTAGCACATGCCTATAGTTCCAGGTACTTGGAAGGCTGAGGCGGGAAGGATCGCCAGAGCCCAGAAGGTCGAGGCTGCAGTGGCCAGGAGCGTGCCACTGCACTCCAATCTGGGCGAAAGAGTGAGACTCCAACTCAAAAAAAAAAAAAAATCAAACTTAGGCCAGGCGCGGTGGCTTACTCTTATAATCCCAGCACCTCAGGAGACTGAGGTGAGAGGATTGCCTGAGCCCATGGTTTGAGACCAGCCTGGGCAACTTGGCGAGACCTTATCTCTACAATAAATCAAAAAATTAGCTGACATGGTGGCATGTGCCTTTAGTGCCAGCTAGTTGGAAGGTTAACACGGAAGGATCACCTGAGACCAGTAGGTCAAGGCTGCAGTGACCATGGGGTTGCCACTACACTCCAGCCTGCACAACAGAGTGGGACTCTGACTCCAAAAAATCAAATTTAATTTTAAAAATTAGAGATACAGTATGTTGCCCAGGCTGGTCTTGAACTCCTGGGCTGAAGCAATTTTCCTACCTCAATCTCTCAAAGTGCTGTGATTACAGGTGTGAGTCACCATGCCCAACCCAAAGTTTGACTTTAAATGGGAATACTCTCTGTTGCTCAGGCAGTGGAAAGGTTCTCTCTAGAGAAGTTCTGAGAGACTGGGAGAAAGCAGGCTTGCCTAGACAGCTGCTCCCTGACTGGAGCACTCACCTCCTCTCCTCCTTGGCCACGATCTTGTTAGGAGGCACTGGTGTTCAGCTCCACAGGTGTCCTTGGTCCTTGCAGCCCAGAGGACACCTGCACATCTCCCTCCTCCCTGAGAATGAAAACTGACAGATCCCTCTAGATAAACCCGCACAGCTGGAACCTGGCGGCCAATGTCTGTCCTGTACCTGCAGTCCCCTGGTTATTCCTTCTCTCTCAGCCAGAACTACCAGACGGATGGTAGTGGGTGGTTGGAAAGCTCAAGGGAAGGGAAGGGCCAGAAATGAAGAAGACAAAGAGTGGTGGAGGTAGGGGGAAGACCAGAGAGAGAGGAAGCCAGAAGAAGAAAGGAAATGTTTTTTTTGTGGGGGGTTTTTTTCGTGTTTTTTTTTTTGAGATGGAGTATCACTCTGTCGCCCAGATTGGAGTGCAGTGGCCGCTCCTGGCCACTGCAGCCTCGACCTGCTGGGCTCCAGCGATCCTTCCGCTCAGCCTTCCA
>NW_007255960.1:106048-106660 GCF_000164805.1 Carlito syrichta | reverse complement strand
GGGAGCAGCCACTGCACTCCAGTCTGGATGACAGAGTGGGACTCCAACTCAAAAAAATAAATAAAAAAAAAATAAACTACATTTTCTAATCTAACTTCTGTGCAATTCTTTGTATCTTTCATGCGTCATCAGATCGCACCTCAGACACCCACCCCCTCAGCAGGCCTGACCTAATATTTGGGAGGCCCTGCTGGGAGAGTGTGACCATAACATATTTTGGAGAACCCAGAGAGATTACCCTAACCTTCAGATTTCAGCTAGGTTTGGCTCACGACTAATCCTGGCACTTTGAGAGGCAGAGGGAAGAGAATTGCCTGAGCCCAGGGATTTGAGACCAGCCCGGGCAACTTGGTGAGACCTCGTCTCTACAATAAATCAAAAAATTAGCCTGGCTTGGTGGCACGTGCCTGAGGCACGTGGAATGCTGAGGCAGAAGTATCGCCTGAGCCCAGGAGGTCGAGGCTACGGTGGTGATGAACATGCCACTGTACTTCAGCCTGTACAACAGTGAGAATCTGACAAAAAAAAAGAAATTCAGATTTCTTGAGAGTTGCCTTTTTAACGCAGGGAGGAGCACATCAGTTTTTTTTTTTTTTTTTTTTTTTTTTTGGT
>NW_007255960.1:103997-105732 GCF_000164805.1 Carlito syrichta | reverse complement strand
GGTCGAGGCTGCGGTGGCCGGGAGCATGCCACTGCACTCCAGTCTGGGTGACAGAGTGAGACTCCAACTCAAAAAATAAAAAAATTTAATTTAATTAAATTTAAAAATAAGAAGAGTTGACTGTGAAACACTCCTCTAGAGCTGAGGGGCAGCTGGGAAAGCCATGTGTTCTCTAGTTCATCATTGTCCCCACCATACCCTGGCTTACACCTGTCTGGTTCACCAACTCATGTTCTCTTCCTGGTACCTGAGAATATGTGACCCCTGTTTTTTTTTTTTTCTTCTTCTTCTTCTTTTGTTTTGAGTCGGGGTCTTACTCTATTACCCAGGTTGGACTGCAGTGGCACAATCACAGCTCACCACAGGCTGCTGGGCTCAGGCGATCCTTCTGCTTCAACCTCCCAAGTAGCTGGCACTACATAGGAGGCAGAGGCAAGAGGATTGTTTGAGCCCATGACTTTGTGGCCAATCTGAGCAACTTGGTGAGATCTTGTCTCTACAATAAATCAAAAAATTAGCCAAGCGTGATGGCACGTACCTGTAGTTCCAGCTATTTGGGAGGCTGAAGCGGAAGGATCACCTGAGCCCAGTGGACTGAGGCTGTGGTGGCCATTATTGAGACTCCAACCAAAAAAAAAAAAAAAATTTGACAACTGGGTTCAAACCCCAGTCTGCCATTCCCTGGCTACGTGACCTTGGGTAAGTTTCTTTATTTCTCTGTGCCTCAGTTTCCACATTTGTCACATGGTATGCTAATAATAGTACACACCTCATAGGATAGTGCTGAGGATTAAAGAAGTTAATGCAGCAGGGCTCGGTGGCTCAGCCTGTAATCCCGCGCCTTTGGGAGGCTGAGGTGAGTGGATTGCCTGAGCCCGCAGGTTCGAGACCTGCCTGGGCAACTTGGCGAGACCTCATCTCTACAATAAATCAAAAAATTAGCCAGGCATGGTAGCGCGCGCCTGTAGTTCCAGCTACTTGGAAGGCTGAGGGGGAAGGATCGCCGGAGCCCAGCAGGTCGAGGCTGCGGTGGCCGGGAGTGGCCACTGCACTCCAGTCTGGGCGACAGAGTGAGACTCCAACTCAAAAAAAACAAAAAGGAAGGAAAAAAGGAAGGAAGAGAAAGAAAGAAAAGAAAGAAATCAGCATATTATTGAAAGCACTCAGTGTCAGCTGTCATATTGTCATTCCTGAGGCTAACTACTCCCTGTGTGACCTTGGGCAGGTCACTTATCCTCCCTGCACCTAAGTTTCCCTATCTGTGAAATTCAAGAGCCAGATAAAATGACCCCTGGACACTTGTTTTCTTATCTGAAATTACAACAAATTTTTTTTAGTACTTTTCCATGTGCCAGATTTAGGCTACCACTGGAGAAACAGTTGAAGGAGGCAGTCCTGGAGCCTGCCCTCATGGAGTTTACAGTCAGAAGATATTAAACAAGTCATGACGAGTGTGAGGGATATGACAAAAGAGCTGGTCCAGGGGACCGTGGGAGCGCCAGGCAGGGAGATCACCTGGGGCCTCAGGGAGGGAAGCCCAGTGAGTGTGGAGGAAAGGGCATTCCAGGGAGAAGGAGCAGTGGGCAAAGATGCAGATGATGAATCCTGGTACCTCCAAGGCTGGGGCATCACAGTTAAGATGCAGGAGCTAGCCGGGCTGGGTGGCTCAGCCTGTAATCCCGTGCCTTTGGGAGGCTGAGGTGAGTGGATTGCCTGAGCCCGCGGGTTCAAGACC
>NW_007255960.1:100114-103589 GCF_000164805.1 Carlito syrichta | reverse complement strand
ACTCAAAAAAAAAAAAAAAAAAAGATACAGGAGCTGAGGCCGGCAGGCTCTGCAGAGCCCAACTACGGAGGGTCTCAAAGGCCCCAGAAGGGTTAGGGGAGCTCTTAAAGGGTGTGAAACCCAAACTCCATGAAATATGCAGATGAATAGGTAATCTTTCTTACTCCCTGCCTGGGACAGAGAGGCTATTTGGGATTCTCTCCCACCTTGTCCAGTCGCTGAGCCTCCACTTCCTCTCTGTTCTTTTTTATTTTTTTGAGTTGGAGTCTCACTCTGTCGCCCAGAGTGGAGTGCATTGGCTGCTCCCGGCCACCGCAGCCTCGACCTACTGGGCTCCGGTGATCCTTCCGCCTCAGCCTTCCAAGTAGCTGGAACTACAGGTGCACGCTACCATGCCCAGCTAATTTTTGATTTATTGTAGAGATGAGGTCTCATCAAGTTGCCAAGTCGGGTCTCGAACCCACAGGCTCAGGCAATCCACTCACCTCAGCCTCCCAAAGCATTGGGATTACAGGCTGAGCCACCAAGCTGGCTTCCTCTCTGTTCTAGTGGCTGCTGACAGCTATCACGCATTGCTGAGTTCTTTGAAGCTTCCCCACTTTTGTCAGCCATGACTTCTCTGTCTTCAGAGAAAGCTACAATGGGGTGTATGTGCAATCCCTGAATGCACAATTGTCAAGGGACTATTTTCCATCAACTTCAAGGTAAGTCTCAGGCTCTAGCTAGCTGAATGGGAGACAACACCAGTGGTGCCTGAAGTCCTTATCCTTTGCTTCAAGGTTTCTTCCAACCTACAAATACAGGAGGTGCCAAAAAAAATGTATACAAATTTTAAGTGTAATGTTTGTTCAAAAGATGGCATTTGCTGAGCGCAATTGCTCACGCCTGTAATCTCAGCACTTTGGGAGGCAGAGGCAAGAGGATTGCAAAACCAGCTTGGGCTACCTGGCAAGACCTTGTCTCTACACTAAATAATAATAATAATAAGATTAGTTGGGCCTGGTGGCACACACCTGTGTTTCCAGCTACTTGGAAGGCTGAGGGGGAAGGATCACCTGAGCCCAACAGATCGAGGCTGCGGTAGCCATGAGCGTGCCTTGAGGTTCCGACTCAAAAAGAAAACAAGATGAGGCCGGGCTCAATGGCTCAGCCTGTAATCCCGTGCCTTGGGAGGCCGAGGTGAGTGAATTGCCTGAGCCCGCAAGTTCGAGACCCGCCTAGGCAACTTGGCGAGACCTTATCTCTACAATAAATCAAAAAAGTAGCTGTGTGTAGTGGCGCGCGCCTGTAGTTCCAGCTACTTGGAAGGCTGAGGCAGAAGGATCGCCAGAGCCCAGCGGGTCAAGGCTGCAGTGGCTGGGAGTGGCCACTGCACTCCAGTCTGGGTGACAGAGTGAGACTCCAACTCAAAAAAAAAAAAAAGAGCCAGGCTCGATGGCTCAACCTGTAATCCCACGCCTTTGGGAGGCTGAGGTGAGTGGATTGCCTGAGCCTGCAGGTTCGAGACCCACCTGGGCAGCGAGACCTCATCTCTACAATAAATCAAAAAATCAGCCGGGCGTGGTAGCGCGTGCCTGTAATTCTGGCTACTTGGAAGGCTGAGACGGAAGGATCGCCGGAGCCCAGCAGGTCGAGGCTGTGGTGGCCGGAAGCGGCCACTGCACTCCAGTCTGGGTGACAGAGTGAGACTCCAACTCAAAAAAAAAAAGAAAAGAAAACAAGATGGCATTAAGCAAATGAATGCAAACGTCACCATGTGACAGGCAGGATCGTCAAAGAAAATGGTGGAAGCACGGCTGAGCAAACATCATAGTACCACATTGCTACCATAATTTAATTCAACTTTGAAAAGTAAGCCAGGCTCGGTGGCTCAGCCTGTAATCCCAGCACTTTGGGAGGCTGAGGTGAGTGGATTGCCGGAGCCCGCGGGTTCATGACCCGCCTGGGCAACTTGGTGAGACCTCATCTCTACATAAAATCAAAAATTAGCCAGGTGTGGTAGCGCACGCCTGTAGTTCCAGTTATTTGGAAGTCTGAGGCAGAAGGATCGCCTGAACCAAGCAGGTCGAGGCTGTGGTGGCTGTGAGTGTGCCACTGCACTCCAGACTGATGCAACAGAGTGAGACTCCAACTAAAAGAAAAAAAAATAAGGAAAAGTAAATATGGCAGGAAATAGAGTGACTGCCATAGGAATGGAGATGGCCTCAGGTGGCCCCTGCTGTCACTGCCTGACTCTCCAGCCTGCTTCCCACAGCCTCTGGGCATCCCTCACACCTACTGCTGCTCTGAGGGTACCTGCAACTTGTGCAACAGCACAGAGGACAACTGCTTCAGGGCAATGAGTCACTCTCTCTTTTTGGTGGGGGGTTAGGAAGAGAGTTTTTCTGGCAGAAGAGGGTTTCAGCTGGCAGGAGAGTAAAGAAAAAAGAGGAGCCGGATGTGGTGGCTCAAGCCTGTAATCCCAGTATTTTGGGAGGCTGAGGCGAGAGGATTGCCTGAGCCCAGGGATTCGCAACCTGGTGAGAGTTCGTCTCTAAGATAAATCACAAAAACTAGCCAGGCGTGGTGGTGTGAGTCTGTAGTTCCAGCTTCTTGGAAGGCTGAGGCGGAAAGATGGCCTGAGTCCAGCAGGGCAAGGCTGCGGTGGCCGTGAGCCTGCCACTGCATTCCAGCCTGGGCGATAATGTAAGACTCCAACTAAAAAAAAAAACAAAACATAGTGACTCATGTCTGTAATCCCAACATTTTGGGCGGCACTTCGGGAAAATAACTTAAAGTCAGGAGTTCAAGTCTAGTCTGGGCAACATGGCAAGACCCCATATCTACAAAAAAATTAATAATAAGCAAAAGACGGCTGGGCTCGGTAACTCAGCCAGTAAACCCAGCACTTTGGGAGGCTGAGGAGAGTGAATTGCCTGAGCCTGAGGGTTTGAGACCAGCCCGGGCAACATGGTGAGACCTCGTCTCTACAATAAATAAAAAATAGCCAGGCTCGGTGGCTCAGCCTGTAATCCCGCGCCTTTGGGAGGCTGAGGTGAGTGGATTGCCTGAGTCCGCGGGTTCGAGACCTGCCTGGACAGCGAGACTTCATCTCTACAATAAATCAAAAAATCAGCCGAGCGTGGTGGCGCATGCCTGTAATTCCGGCTACTCAGAAGGCTGAGGTGGAAGGATCGCCAGAGCCCAGCAGGTCGAGCCTGTGGTGGCCAGGAGCGGCCACTCCAGTTTGGGCGACAGAGTGAGACTCCAACTCAAAAAAATAAAATAAAATAAAATAAAATAAAATAAAATAAAATAAAATAAAATAAAATAAATAATTAGCCAGGCGCAGTAGCATGTGCCTGTAGTTCCGACTACTTGGAAGACTGAGGCAGAAAGATCCCCGGAACTCAGCAGGTCCACGCTGGGGTGGCCATGAGTGTGCTACTGCACTCCAGCCTGGACGATGGAGTGAGACTCCAACTCAAAAAAAAAA
>NW_007255960.1:92335-99710 GCF_000164805.1 Carlito syrichta | reverse complement strand
ACCCAGACTGGAGTACAGTGGCCGCTCCCAGCCACCACAGCCTCGACCTGCTGGGCTCCGACGATCCTTCCACCTCAGGCTTCCAAGTACCTGGAACTATAGGAGCGCACTACCACGCCAGGCTCATTTTGATTTATTGTAGAGATGAGGTCTCGCCAAGTTGTCCAGGCGGGTTTTGAACCCGTGGGCTCAGGCCATTCACTCACCCCAGCCTCCCAAAGGCGTGGGATTACAGGCTGAGCCACCAAGCCCAGCTAGCTCTTTTTATTTTAATATTTTATTTTAGTTGCGGGGTACAGTTGAGGATTTACTACATAAATAAGTTGCATGGGCTGGGTGCAGTGGCTCAGGCCTGAAATCCCAGCAATCTGGGAGGCGGAGGCAAGAGGATTCCCTGAGCTCAGTGGTTCGAGACCAGCCTGGGTAACATGGTAAGACCTCATCTCTACAATAAATAAAAAATAAAAAATTAGCCTGGCGTGGAGGTGTGTGCATGTGGTTCCAGCTACTCGGAAAGCTAAAACAGAAGGATCACCTAAGCTCAACAGGTCGAGGCTGTGGTGGCCATGAGCGTGCCACTGCACTCCAGCCTGGGCAACAGTGAAACTATGACTCAAAAAAACAACAACAAAATAAATAAATAAGTTTCATGCAGGTGACCCCGTATGTTACCACGTGCTCCCCCTGCCTTCCCCTAGCAGTGTCCAGTGATCAGGACCCCCAGCTAATTTTTTTTTTTTTAGTTAGAGTCTCACTCTGTCGCCAAGGCTGAAGTGCAGTGGCACTCTCACTGCTGCCACAGCCTTGACCTGCTGAACTTAGGTGATCTTTCCACCTCTGCCTTTCAAGTAGCTGGAACTACAGGTGTGCACCACTATTCCTGGCTAATTTTTTTTAATTTTTAGTTTAACTTTATTTATTATTTTGAGTTGGAGTCTCATTCTGTCGCCCAGGCTAGAGTGCAGGGGCACACTCATGGCCACCCCTGCATTGACCTGCTGGACTCTGGCGATCCTTCCACCTCAGCCTTCCAAGTAGCTGGAACTACAGGTGCACGCTACTACGCTTGGCTTATTGATTGATTGATTGATTGACTGTAGCGACAAGGTCTTGCCAAGTTGCCCAAACTGGCCTCAAACCCGTGGGCTCAGGTAATTCACATGTCTCGGCCTCCCAAAGTGCAGGCTGTAATTTTTTTATTTATTGTAGTGACTAGGTCTTGCCAAGTTGCCCAGGCTGATCTCAAACCCCTGAGCTCAGACAATCCTCTTGCCTCAGCCTCCCAAAGTGCTGGAATTACAGGTGTGAGCCACTGCATATGGCAAATTTTTTAATTTTTTTGTAAAGATGAGGTCTCACTGGTTTCAAATTCCTGGACTCAACCAATCCTTCCACCTCGGCCTCCCCAAGTGCTGGGATACAGGCATGAGCCATACCTGGCCTAGACTTAATTTTATTGTTTTTCAGTATGACATTATTATCCCATCTTGGAGACAGGAAAACAAACTACCTCAAGGCCTTCCAGTTAGTAAGAGGCAGAGAGTGGGCTATAACTCAGGCTTTTTTGTGTGTCTAGCACAGGCTTTTTTGTGTGTCTACTACAGTTTTCCACTAGGCCTTCTGACCCTGCCCCAGTCAAAGGACTTGGCAAACGCTCAGCAGAAAGACCCTGATCCACATCAGAAATAGCATTTACTCCGCCACATGAGATAGGACCATCCCCAACTTCCAAAGCAGTATTTGCTGCCATGCCACCCCTGTCTTTCTCACTCAAGAGGGTGTGTATATATGAATGCAAATGACTGAGAGGTAGTGTGGAGGTAACTCTAAATTGACTCTGATTTCATTACAAACTTGTAGCTATGATTTTTAAAAAGCAGCAGGTCTTACAAGGAATGGTGAAAATTCAGAGGTGATGACTGCCCCTGAGCAGGGAATCTGACTATGCTCCTATGTTCCCTGCCCTCAGGCTCTGACCAACTATTGCCAGAATCCAAATTTTAAGTGACTCAGACCTCTATCTGACCCTTAACAAAGGATTATTGTACATAGGGAGCTATAAAAAGTCACCAAAATATTGATTAGCCTGTACGTAGCAGGGC
Source organism: Carlito syrichta (assembly GCF_000164805.1). Lineage (NCBI taxonomy): Eukaryota > Metazoa > Chordata > Mammalia > Primates > Tarsiidae > Carlito > Carlito syrichta. The sequence goes on along the minus strand of NW_007255960.1, from coordinate 97,608 downwards.
TCCTTTCATTGCATTGAGGGCTTGTCTTTAATTTTTAAACCTCATAGCTTTGACTATATTGCCTAGAGACTCAGTTACTACCCAGCTTATGGTATTTTAGGAGAGACATAACTGGACTGTTTGTTAGCTTTTCAATTAAAAAAGACACAAAAAAATAGCCGAGCTCGGTGGCTCAGCCTGTAATCCCGCGCCTTTGGGAGGCTGAGGTGAGTGAATTGCCTGAGCTCGCGAGTTCGAGACCCGCCTGGTCAGCGAGACCTCATCTCTACAATAAATCAAAAAATCAGCCGGGCGTGGTGGCGCATGCCTGTAATTCTGCCTACTCGGAAGGCTGAGGTGGAAGGATGGCCGGAGCCCAGCGGGCTGAGGCTGCGGTGGCCGGGAGCGGCCACTGCACTCCAGTCTGGGCGACAGAGTGAGACTCCAACTCAAAAATAAATAAATAAATAAAAAGTCACCAAAATTTGGCTTTGAAATAATTGGGCCAGGCGTGGTGGCTCAAGCCTATAATCCCAACACTTTAGGAGTTGGAGGCAAGAGGATTGCCTGTACCCAGGGGTTCAAGACCAGCCTGGGCAACTTACTGAGAATTCGTCTTTACAATAAATCAAAAACTAAGCTGGGCATGGTAGCACATGCCTGTAGTTCCAGCTACTTGGAAGACTGAGGTGGAATGATCGCCTGAGTCCAGCAGGTTGAGGCTACGGTAGCCATGAGCAGCATGCCACTGCACTCCTGTGGGCGATAGAGAGAGACTCCAAATCAAAAAAATAGAAAAGAAAAGAAAGAAATAAGAATTAACATTTTAGGAGTGCCGGTCTCGGTGGCTCAGACTGTAATTGGAGGCTGAGGTGAGTGGATTGCCTGGGCCCGCGGGTTCAAAACCTGCTCAGTCAACTTGGTGAGACCTCATCTCTACAATAAATTAAAAACTTAGCTGGGTGTGGTAGCGTGCGCCTATAGTTCCAGCTACTTGGAAGGCTGAGGCGGCCACTGCACTCCAGTCTGGGAGATGGAGTGAGACTCCAACTCAAACAAACAAACAGACAAATATTTTAGGAGTGTTTACTGGGCACTCTCAGATTTCTGCCAGGAAGTTTGGCTGCCCTGCAGCCTTGCAAAGTTTCTGCTATGCATGCCCAAGAGGAAATAGCTGGAATACTACTAGGGGTAGGAATGGATGAGACAGGAGGACCACAGTCTTTGGCTCTACCTAACAGGCTAATTAAAAAAAACATCATGAATCCCAGCACTTTGGGAGATGGAGGTGAGAGGATTGCCTGACCTCAGAAGTTTGAGACCAACAACATGGCGAGACCACGTCTCTACAATAAACCAAAAAATTAGCAGGGCGTGGTGGCACATGCCTGTGGTTCCAACTACTCGGAAGGCTGAGATGGAAGGATCACCTGAGCTCAGTCTAAATCAGTCTCTACAATAAATCAAAAAATTAGCCGGGTGTGGTAGCATGCACCTGTAGTTCCAGCTACTTGGAAGTCTGAGGCGGAAGGATCGCCTGAGCCCAGGAGGTCAAGGCTGTAGTGACCATGAGTGTGCCGCTGCACTCCAGTTTGGACGACAGAGTGAGACTCCAACTCAAAAAAACAAAACAACAACAAAAAAACAACCGTTGTGAACCCTGCCGCTAGAGAATAATGGAGCCCTCTGGCTTGGTTAACTCATTGGTACTTGGTAGCTCTCTCCCAGGTAGGGGAGGGCTGCAATGTCCTCTAGCTACTCATGGTATGACAAGGATGTGCCCCTGGGGCCAGTGTCAAGACTACCTTCCCCTCCAAGAAGCCAGAGGGCACAATTAGTTAGGTCCCACATGCTTTGCTTTGAAGCTAAACTTCTTTGTTTTTTGGGGTTTTTTTTGAGTTGGAGTTTCACTCTGTCACCCAGACTGGAGTGCAGTGGCCGCTCCCGGCCACCGCAGCCTCAACTTGCTGGGCTCCAGCGATCCTTCCACCTCAGCCTTCCAAGTAGCTGGAAGTACAGGCGCGCGCTATCCCGCCCGGCTCATTTTGATTTATTGTAGAGATGAGGTCTCGCCAAGTTGCCCAGGCGGGTCTCGAACCCGCGGGCTCAGGCAATCCACTCACCTCAGTCTCCCAAAGGCGTGGGATTACAGGCTGAGCCACCGAACCCGGCTGAAGCCAAACTTCTATCATGCAGGGTATATCAAAGTAATTGGGATGTGTGTCTGGAAGTACAGCAAATTGTGTTTCACCCTCAACCTTGGACAGACTTTGGGCTGACTCTTCCCTGCAGGTCCTGGAAGCTTATGGCATAATCCTGGGCATTGGCCTCAACATTTTCAACTTCTATTCAAACTGCTGGAGGGGCACACGGCTACCAGGGGTATGATGTTGCAGACATGAGCACTTCTCTTCACCTTTGCAACTAGTCCAATCCACCATCAACTCTTGCCTGGATCATTACAATATACTGCTAAGTTGGGGATTCCTGATGTCACCCTTGCTCTTCTATAGTCTCTTCTTACAGCAGTCTTATTTTATTTATTTATTTATTTTGAGTTGGAGTCTCACTCTGTTGCCCAGGCTGGAGTGCAGTGGCACACTCATGGCCACTGCAGCCTTAACCTGCTGGGCTCTGGCGATCCTTCTGCCTCAGCCTTCCAAGTAGCTGAAACTACAGGCGCACGCTACCACATCCCGCTAATTTTTTGATTTATTGTAGAGACTGAGGTATCGCCATGTTACCCAGGCTGGTCTCGAACATGCTGGCTCAGGCAATCCTCTCGCTTTGGACTCCCAAAGTACTGGGATTACAGGCGTGAGCCATCCCACCCTGCCCTTCATGATATTTTGTAGCACTTTTTTTTTTTTGAGTTAGAGTCTCACTCTGTCGCCCAGACTTGAGTGCAATAGCATGCTCCCGGCCACTGCAACCTCAGCAGCCTTTTAAAACAAAGGTCATCATATCATCCTCAGTTCGATACCCTCTATGGTTCCCTCTCTCTCTCTCTTTCTTTAGAGACATGGTCTTGCTATAGTGCCCAGGCTGAACCTGAACTCCTGGGCTTAAGTGATCCTCCCGCCTCAATCTCTCAAATAGTTAGGACTATAGGCACATCCCAGCTTCTATGATTTCTCTTACTAAAATGAAAGCCAAAGCCCTCACATGATCTGACTCCTCTCTGACCACATATTGGACCAGTCTCCTCCACCACCTCACTGCTCTGCACACTTGCCTCAGGGCTTTGGTACTTTCTGGTCCCCTGACTAGAACCATCAGCCACCAGATGTCCTTTCTCAGTTCCTTTAGCTCTCAGCTGAAATTCTCTATCAGAGAGGTCTGCTGTCTACCTCTCAGTCCTCCCACCAATTTCTATCACTCCAGCCCCTGTTCTCTCCTTCATTATTTATTTATTTATTTTTTGAGTTGGAGTCTCACTCTGTCACCCAGGCTGAGGTGCAGTGGCACGCTCATGGCCACTGCAGCCCCCACCTGCTAGGTTCAGGTGTTCTTCCGCCTCAGCCTTCCAAGTAGCTGGTACTACAGGTGCAGGCTAATTTATTTTTGCTTTATTGTAGAGACGAGGTCTCGCCAAGTTGCCCAGATGGGTCTTGAACCCACAGGCTCAGGCAATCCACTCGCCTTGGCCTCCCAAAGTGCTGGGATTACAGGCTGAGTCACCGAGCCCGGCCTACTGCCTGGTATTATTTATTTATTTATTCTTGTTATTCCTTCCCTCCCCACTATTTAAATTCAAGATCTATGAATATAGGAACTTGGCTCTTTTGCTGCTACATTCCTAACACCTTGCACATAGGAGGCACTTAATGCCTATTTGCTGAATGAATGAATGAATGAGTACATAAACTTCCTCTATTCCCGGTATTGAGTATTTTACATTCTTTATCTCATTTAACCCTCACAAATATCCTCTACCCTAGGTAATACTGCTTATTCCCATGTCAAAATAAAGGAACCAAAGCTCAGAAAAGTGGTGTCCCAGTGCAAGATTACCTAGGGCAGAGCTACAATGAGAACTTCAGGAATAGGACTATAGAGCCCAGGCTCTAGTGCCAAAGGTACTCTACTCCGGCTTCTCTGGAAGCATTCTTGGTGCCAGCTGTCTGCTGGGTGCTTTCTGTGCCAGAGCAGCCTTGGACTGGGGACAGCATGAGAGGGATTGGGATGGTGGGGTGCTCAGATGGTGGGAATGAGGGACAGGCAGCACTTCCCCAGGATCTCCTGTCCAGGACAGGTGCATCCTGGGTCCTACCCCTTAGGAATATTGGTGAGAGTGGGAGAAAGGAAGGCATGCAGGATGGTCTGGCTGCCCCTCCTCTCTCTACCCTGCCTTCCCCGGGTTATTCTGCCTGAGAATTCTCATTTGGATACAGCGAGGGCCAAGGGTACTGTGGGACTCAGGATAGTTCCAAGTGGAAGGGACTTAGAGGTCATCCTGACCAATTCTTCTGTTTTATAAAGGGGATTCTGAGGCCTGTAGAGGGGGAAGGACTTAGACAACATGGCAAGGAGATGAGCAGAAGTACAGAAACAGAGCAGGTGTAGGGTACACGGAAAGGGTTTGTAGGATTCCAGAAGAGCATCTGTGGGAGCCACCAAGTTTGGGGAATCTGAGCATGGAATAACGGGATGGACAGAGAAAATCTCTGTGGCTTTGAATTCTGTAAATACTTGCTGCACTCCCTGACTCCAGCCTCCTAATGGTCCCATCCTAATAGTTTCTAGGGTTCCTGAATGCATCAATGCCACTGCCCCATGGATGTCAGGGATATGTCTGAAAGAGTCTCACACCCACAACTCCCTCCCTGCCTGGGAATCATGCAAGTGAGCTTAAGATCTGGGCAGCCACTGGTAGAGGCATGACAGCTGGGCTGTGGACCCATAGAACTGAGGGGCCTTCTTGAAGTAGAGTTAGGGCAGAAACAGTAGGCACTTGGGGGAGGGAGATCTTCAGCTTGGACTTCTCCTCCAGAATAAAACATTAATAAAAAAGAAAAAGAAGCCGGGCTCGGTGGCTCAGCCTGTAATCCCGCGCCTTTGGGAGGCTGAGGTGAGTGGATTGCCTGAGCCCGCGGGTTCGAGACCCGCCTGGGCAGCGAGACCTCATCTCTACAATAAATCAAAAAATCAGCTGGGCGTGGTAGCGCGCGCCTGTAGTTCCGGCTACTCGGAAGGCTGAGGCGGAAGGATCGCCGGAGCCCAGCAGGTCGAGGCTGCGGTGGCCGGGAGCGGCCACTGCACTCCAGTCTGGGCGACAGAGTGAGACTCCAACT
>NW_007255960.1:91235-92315 GCF_000164805.1 Carlito syrichta | reverse complement strand
AGGCTGGAGGGCAGTGGCACGCTAACGGCCACCACAGCCTCAGCCTGCTGAACTCAGGTGATCCTTCCACCTCAGCCTTCCAAGTAGCTAAAACTATAGGCGCATGCTACCACACCCGGCTAATTTTTTGATTTATTGAAGTGACAAGGTCTCACCAAGTTGCCCAGGCTGGTCTTGAGCCCCTGGGCTCAGGCAGTCCTCTCGCCTTGGCTTCTCAAAGTGCTGGAATTACAGGCTTGAGCCACTGCACTCGGTCATGATCCTATTTTAATCAAATGTTCTGAGCCTTTCCCATCTTAAATAAATGTGCATTTAACTAATCTTTGTGGTATTAACTTACAGGGCTTTGGCTCCTGGGACTGAAAAAGGCAGCAAATCACACTAAGTCAGGACCTTGACTTCAGGCCAGGAGGAGGTGACGATAAAAATAAACTGCCCTAGTCAGGCTCGGTGGCTCAGCCCGTAATCCCCCGCATTTGGGAGGCTGAGGTGAGTGGATTGCCTGAGCCCGCGGGTTCGAGACCCGCCTGGGCAGCGAGACCTCATCTTTACAATAAATCAAAAAATCAGCTGGGCGTGGTAGCGCGCGCCTGTAGTTCCGGCTACTCGGAAGGCTGAGGCGGAAGGATCGCCGGAGCCCAGCAGGTCGAGGCTGCGGTGGCCGGGAGCGGCCACTGCACTCCAGTCTGGGCGACAGAGTGAGACTCCAACTCAAAAAAAAAAGGAGCCAGGCATGATGGTTCACACCTGTAATCCCAGCACTTTGGGAGACTGCGAGTTCAAGACCAGCCTGTGCCATATAGCGAGACTTCCATTCTCCAAAAAATTTTTAGGGCAACCCCTTCGGGTCCCCTCCTGTTGTGGGAGCTTTTCTGTTCTCAATAAATCCTGCTTTCTCACTAGACAAACAAACAAACAAACAAAGAAAAAAACAAACTCAGTATCTTTCAAATATTCCTGCCTCCTAAGTTTTTAAAGAACATACAATAAATAAATAAATATATTTTTTTTTAATTTTTATTTTTTTTGAGTTGGAGTCTCACTCTGTCACCCAGACTGGAGTGCAGTGCCCACTCCCGG
>NW_007255960.1:89688-91124 GCF_000164805.1 Carlito syrichta | reverse complement strand
GGCTCAGCCTGTAATCCCAGCACTTTGGGAGGCCGAAGCGAGAGGATTGCCTGAGCCCAGAGGCTCAAGACCAGCCTGGGCAACTTGATGAGACCTCATCTCTACAATAAATCACAAAAATTAGCCGGGCGTGGTGGTATGAGCCATAGTTCCAGCTACTTGGAAGGCTGAGGCAGAAGGATCACCTAAGCCCAGCAGGTCAAGGCTGCAGTGGCCGTGAGCGTGCCACTGCACTCCCGTCTGAGTGACAAGAGTGAGATTCCAGTTAAAAAAAAAAAATTAGCCAGGTGTGGTGGTATTGAGACAGAAAAACAGGAATTAAGCAGGAAGGCTGACCTTAATGGTCTTATCTTAAGTAAGTAGTTATATGCCATCTCTGCTTCTGTAAACACACTTTATTGCACCTCATATGGAAACTTCCATAAAAATGTTTGCTTCCATGCTTGGTGTGGAAGTAACCGTTCTTGGTCCTAAATTTAAAATTGTAAACCCATCAATGGCAAACCCATGTATGTTGTAACAAAAAAGTTCTATAAAAGCAGCTTGAAACTGGGTGTTGGGGTTCAGGTTTTGGGAGGCTACTCTACCTGAGACTTCCAGAATAAACACCTTCCATTCTCCTCTCAGTCTCGAGTGCCTGTTCTGAGTGCATTCACTCCTGTTCCGGTGAGCTGCTGCAGTTGCTGTAACAGTATGTGCAAGTAGTTCCAGCTACTTGGGAGGCTGAGGTGGAAGGATCTCCTGAGCCCAGGTGCTAGAGGCTATGGTAATCCGTAATTGTGCCACTGCACTCCAGCCTGGGTGACAAAGTGAGACTGATTCTGAGTCAAAAAAAATTTAAAAATTAAAACCAAAAGGAAACAGCAGATACTAAAATGTAGGCTACAGCAGGGATACTTGTTCACTGCTATAATCCCAAGGCCTGTGACTGTGCCTAGGACATGGTAAGTACTCAATTGTTGAAAGAAGAAATGGATGAGGGAGAGGCACATGTTACAGTTGGAGAGGAATTAAAGATGAAGGTACGGCTGGGCTCAGTGGCTCAGCTTGTAATCCCAGCACCTTGGGAGGCCGAGGTGAGTGGATTGCCTGAGCCCGCGGGTTTGAGACCCACCTGGGCAACTTGGTGAGACCTCATCTCTACAATAAATAAAAAATTAGCTGGACACGGTAGCGCGCGCCTGTAGTTCCAGCTACTTGGAAGGCTGTGGCGGAAGGATCACCGGAGCCCAGCAGGTCGAGGCTGCAGTGGCCGGGAGCAGACACTGCATTCCAGTCTGGGTGACAGAGTGAAACTCCAACTCAAAAAAATAAATAAATAAAGATGAAGGTAAGGCCGGGTGTGGTGGCTCACGCCTATAATCCCAGCACTTTGGGAGGCTGAGGCAAGAGGATTGCCTGAACCCGTGGGTTCGAGACCAGCCTGGGCAACTTGG
>NW_007255960.1:58365-89668 GCF_000164805.1 Carlito syrichta | reverse complement strand
GACAGTGAGACTCCAACTCAAAAAAAAAAAAAAAAAGAAAATGAGTCTTTTCTCTATCAGAGAATAAAGATCTTTGCTTTTCAAATCTTTACATTATCATCTTGGCTAAATGCATAACTATTCTACAGTGACCTGTGATACTATTTTGTAATATCACATGTTTTAAAACCTTTGATATTGGACATACTTTCCAGTATCAAAATTTCTGTTTTTAAATTTAGCCTTTCTAGCCGGGCTCGGTGGCTCAGCCTGTAATCCCGTGCATTTGGGAGGCTGAGGTGAGTGGATTGCCTAAGCCCGCGGGTTCGAGACCCGCCTGGGCAGTGAGACCTCATCTCTACAATAAATCAAAAAATCAGCTGGGTGTGGTAGTGCATGCCTGTAATTCCGGCTACTCAGAAGGCTGAGGTGGAAGGATTGCCGGAGCCCAGCAGGTCGAGGCTGCGGTGGCCAGGAGCGGCCACTGCACTCCAGTGTGGGTGATCGAGTGAGACTCTAACTCAAAAAAAAAAAAAAAAAATGTAGTCTTTCTGACCTTCTTAAACTTTCTTTTAGGAATTAGGTTTCCTGAAGTCCAAGAGGGACATATATGGTTTATTTGATATGTTAGAATCATACAAGAAGCATTGTCCAATATTTAAGGATATTTAATTTTCTTTAAATTACATCTATATGTGTTATTAGTTCAAAATTGTATAAGATTCCCATAATTCTGGCATGTCAAAGTATGTATTCTAGTAATAATTATAATTGTGTTGAACTGTCATATGCCACAGAAATAACCAAATTTTCTTGTCAATTGTGCCTTTGACCATGACTGTCTTAGGCTTTTACCATTCACAATTATTATTTTACTATAACCCCTTCCAAGAAGCAACTTTTTTTGAGTTGGAGTCTCACTCTGTTGCCCAGGCATGTTCACGGCCACAGCAGCATTGACCTGTCGAGCTCAGGCAATCCTTCTGCTTCAGCCTTCCAAGTAGCTGGAACCACAGACACACGCCACCACACCCAGCTAATTTTTTGATTTATTGTAGAGATGAGGTCTTGCCATGTTGCCCAGGATGGTCGCGAACCCCTGGGCTCAGGCAACAATCTTGCAGCTGCCTCCCAAAGTGCTGGGATTACAGGCGTGAGCCACTGCACCCAGCCCCCAAGAAGCAACTTATAACCAGCTGTAGGACCTTACCAGGTACTTTTAATTAACTATTGATGCTGCAAAAGTAAAGGGAGTCACACCTTGGAGTCACATCTCACACCTAAAGCTAATGCTGCCTACCCGACCACATTTCCAGCCACACCCAGACTTCCGAACCAATCTCTGACACCTGCCTGCGATTTAAAAAAACATACGAGGTTTAGTGGGTCTCCATGCAGGCCCTTTTGACAATCTGGGCAAGTTCTTGAGAAAGGCCGCTCACAAAGAGAATTAAAGGTTGCTTGAGTAACTTCCACACCCACAGGTCATCCAGAAATTTCTTTAAATGCAACATGGAACTGTCTGTAATAGCTGTCAACTGGCTCATTAGGCTGCAGGGTACAGGCCTGGATTTTATTATGGTCTGAGGTTTTAGGAAAAGGCTCAAAAACAACCTTGTGGAATTTTCTTTCTTTTCTCCCTCCCTCCCTTCCGTTCTTCCTTCCTTTCTTTCTTTGCCATGCGTTGTTCTTTGGCACAGTCTCTTCAGGGCTGTTACTGTCTTAGTCCTCCTCGGAGTCTGCCTGTGAGCCTTGGCCATCCTTAACTATTTGTCTCAATTAACTCTGAGATAATATCTTGTGGGAGGGAATTTTAGAATCCTAAATGTGCTTCACAGTACCAACTGAAGTCCACCTCTCATTTACATTGCTTAATGTTAGGACTGTGTCCTACAAAAGATATGTTTGGGGAACTCAAAAGACCCCCCAGTATGGCCACTGAAGACCAAATTAGTTCTGGTGTGCTCCATCCACTGATTTAAAAACATGCACTAGACAGGAGCATGATCTTTCATCATGCAGCCAGTTGGAGTCACAGAAGAGAACCATTACTGCATGCTTTGACATTTGGGATCATATTCTGTTTCTTATTAATCTCTCAACAGCAAAAGAAAATTCTCAAAAGCCCTGCCAGGGAAGGTTAGGGGTTTGGACTAGTGTTTTCTTTTACAGCATGCCTGGCACCGGGTTTTTGTTTCGCTTGGCCTGTGCTCTAATGGTCTGACCTGCAACCAAATTTTCCCAAGAGGCACAGACATTTCTTGAGGCTGGCAGGCCCCCTAGTGGTCATCCTGCCTGTCCCTGTATCAGTCTGTCACCGAAGGCTTTTTTTGAGACTTATGCCCCTTATAGTCAGCTCCAATGGCTTTTTAAAATTTTTTTTATTTTGAGTCGGAGTCGTACTCTGTCACCCAAGACTGTTGTGCAGTGGCACGATCATAGCTGGGATTACAGGCGTGAGCCACTATTCCTGGCTGCAAGATCCTTCGTTAAGGTGGCTTGGCCAAACCAGATCCCAAAGGGTAAACAGAGAGCTGCCACCAAAGGGCGGGAGCATAGGCTGAGAGAAGGTTTACCTGGGCAGAAAGGTAGGCAACCCACGGATGCAGAGAGCACAAAGCCTTAATTGAGGGTGCCCCACCCGGTTCCAAGAGCAGTCCATCTCTCCCAAAGATAATTCCGCTTTAGGACCACTTCGACACCAGATTATGTCAACCTAAAAAAGGGTTTCAAGCCGGGCACAGTGGCTCACACCTGTAATCCCAAGTACTTTGGGACTTTGGGAGGCTGAGGCGGGAGGATCACGTGGGCCCAAAAGTTCAAGATCAGCCTGGACAACATAGGGAGACCTCATCTCCACAAAAATTTAGCTGTGGTGGCACACGCCCTTAGTCCCAGCTACTCGGGAGGCTGAGGTGGGAGGATTGCCTGAGCCCAGGAGGTTGAGGTACTCCAGCCTGGCAAAAGAGTGAGATTTCTTTTTTTTTTTTTGAGTTGGAGTCTCACTTGGTCGCCCAGACTGGAGTGCAGTGGCCGCTCCCGGCCACCGCAGCCTCGACCTGCTGGGCTCCGGCGATCCTTCCGCCTCAGCCTTTCCGAGTAGCCGGAATTACAGGCATGCGCTACCACGCCCGGCTGATTTTTTGATTTATTGTAGAGATGAGGTCTCGCCTGCCCAGGCGGGTCTCGAACCCGCCGGCTCAGGCAATCCACTCACCTCAGCCTCCCAAAGGCGTGGGATTACAGGCTGAGCCACCGAGCCCAGCTCAGAGTGAGATTTCAACTCACAAAAGGGAGGTATCAGACAAAAACATCAATAAATAGTTTGAATGTCTTCGGGAATAGAAGAGATGCTCATCTGGAATGGGCTCTGGCAAGCCATATTTGCATCCAGTGAGGGCGGGGCAGGAGGAAGCTTTTACTGCCCAAAAGGGAGACATTCATGTAAGCTGCTTGGAAAGGGAGTCCGTGGTCCCAGTGGCTCAAAGCCACAGTTGTCATCAGTTTATCGGTGGAGGTGCCATATGGGCAAGCATTCTTTCGAGAGCATCTTGTCTGAATTACCATAGTCCTGAAGAATGTCTAGCAATAAGCCTTGTCATACAAATGTGTGTGTGTGTGTGCAAAACATGCAACCATGCAAAGCAAATGTGGAAAGGGATTTCTTGTGGAGTTTTAGAAAGTGCTTGGGAACAGATGTCATCTAGGACAAGCATGCCCGGGCCCCTTCCTGCGTGCCTTCCTGGCCCCATTTTGTCTGGGTCTGACAAGAGTGACTTCATCTTGGTATCTGCAGCATTCATTCCAAGCTTAAAGGCAGCTTCTCCGAGTCCCTGTATCCTGTTCCAGGCAGATCACCCAGCATGGTCTGGGAATCAGAGGTGTTCAAAATATCCCTACCAGGACCTTGTGGTGCCACCATAGAGGACAGCTGGATAAGGATCCATTCAGCAGAGTATATTTCTGTGGGGGAAACAAGGTGAATAAACAATTCACATAAAATTAAAGACAACTGTAGAACGTCTGGTCTCGGTTCAAAGATGGAGAGAGCTGTGGAGACATGCATCCCACTCTTATAACAAGAACTGGAAAAAATGGAAATTAATGACTTCTTGAAAACCCATCAGAGAACTGAGGTCACAGCTGATGGCATAAACTGCCACCCTGCAATCTGGAGAAAGAGGCACCTTCAGGGAGACACAGAGCTCACGCCTGGCTTTGCCTGGAATGGAAGCTGCCGAATATCAATGAGCTGGTCAGAACATTGAACTGGAAATGTCGGTGACTTGCTGGAGGCCAGGCATGGGCTAGCGCGAGTCAGTGGAGCAGCTGCGGGCAGTCACTGGGGATCCTTACTCTGTTGCAAGCCTTTCTTTCAGGACACACATACTCCCTCACAGAGAGCACTCTCCCATGGTGTTGGCTTGGGAAGGGGAGCAGAAGTCACTTTAAAACTTGCCCACATGGCAAGACCTCGTCTCTATAATACATCAAAAAATTAGCAGCTGGGCTTGGTGGCTCAGCCCGTAATCCCGTGCCTTGGGAGGCTGAGGTGAGTGGATTGCCTGAGCCTGCAGGTTCGTGACTCGCCTGGGCAACTTGGTGAGACCACATCTCTACAATAAATCAAAAAATTAGCTGGGCGTGGTAGCACACACCTGTAGTTCCAGTTACTCGGAAGGCTGAGGCGGAAGGATCGCCGGAGCCCAGCAGGTCAAGGCTGCGGTGGCCAGGAGCGGCCACTGCACTCCAGTCTGGGTGAAGAGTGAGACTCCAACTCAAAAAAAAAAAAAAAAAATTAGCTGGGCCTAGTTCCGGCTCCTTGAAAGGCTGGGGTAGAAGGATTGCCTGAGTCTACCAGGTCAAGGCTGCATGCTACTGTCCTCCAGCCTGGGCAACAGAATGAGATTCTGACTCAAAAAATAAAAACAAGTAAATAAAAATAAAGTAGAATGTGGTAAGTTAAGGGTATGTCATGAACCCTAAAGCAATAACTACCCATAGAAGAAAGGTATCAAATCAATGACCTAACTTTTTACCTTAAGAAACTAGATGACTCAGCCTGTAATCCCAGCACTCTGGCCAATGTGAGAGGATTGCCTGAGGCCACGGGTTCGAGATCAGTCTGGGCAACATGGTAAGACCTTGTCTCTACAGAAGTCAAAAAAATTAGCTGGGCATGGTAGTGCATGCCTGTAGTTCTGGCTACTTAGAAGATTGAGGCGGAAGGATTGCTGTGAGCTCAGCAGGTCGACGCTGGGTGGCCATGAGCATGCCACTGTACTCCAGTGTGGGTGACGGAGTGAGACTCCAACTCAGAAAGAAAGAAAGAGAGAGAGAGAGAGAGAGAGAGAGAGAGAGAGAGAGAGAGAGAGATAGAAAGAAAGAAAGAAAAAAAGAAAGAAAGAAAGAGAAAAAGTCTACCATGGGCCAGGTATGGTGGCTCGCACTTGTAGTCCCAGCTACTTGGGAGTCTTGGGTGGGAGGATCACTTGAGCCCAGGAGTTTAAGGCTGTAGTGAGCTATGATCGTGCCACTGCACTCCAACCTGGGGAACAGAGCAAAACACTGTCTCAAAAAATAATAATAATTAAATTAAGCCTATCATTAAGATATTGGTTTAATCAAGTTCCTGAAAAATTTATGAGCCTTTGACTTATGTAATTTATTGTGGTTTTGCTTGGCGTTTCAGAACTATTATTAAGTTCTGTGAGTTTTTCCTTTATTATTGTAAGATATTCCTCTTATGTTAATGCTGTTGGTTGACTTAGATACTACTTTATCTGGAACTAATAGTGTCATCCGATCTTTACTTTTTGACTTACCTAACACATCTTTGCCCAAATTCATACTTGTGTTCTTTTTTCTTTTTTTGAGTCGGAGTCTCACTCTGTCACCCAGACTGGAGTGCAGTGGTCACTCCCGGCCACCACAGCCTCGACCTGCTGGGCTCCGGCGATCCTTCCGCCTCAGCCTTCCAGGGAGCTGGAACTACAGGCGCGTACTACCACACCCGGCTAATTTTTTGATTTATTGTAGAGATGAGGTCTCTCCAAGTTGCCCAGGCGGGTCTCGAACCCTTGGGCTCAGGCAATCCACACACCTCAGCCTCTTTTTTCTTTTTGAGTCAGAGTCTCACTCTGTCACCCAGGCTAGAGTGCAGTGGCACACTCATGGCCACTGCAGCCTCGACCTGCTGGGCTCAGGTGTTCCTTCCACCTCAGTCTTCCAAGTAGCTGGAACTACAGGCTTGCATCACCACGCCCGGCTAGTTTTTTGATCTATTGTAGAGACGAGGTCTCACCAAGTTGTCCAGGCTGGTTTCAAACCCCTGGGTTCAGGCAATCCTCTCGCCTCCAACACCCAAGGTGCTGGGACGACAGGCATGAGCCACTGTGCCTGGCTCTTTTCCCATTTTTAGAAATGAGGGGTTTTGAGGTCGAGATTTTGCTTTGTTTGTGACTGGTAAATAGACACTTAGGAACACTCACCCACTCCCAATGGCACATGGCACAGCAAGTTTAGTTGATCATGACACACCCCGCACTCGGCATTCCCAGCCCGTCCCTAGACCAGCGTCTTCAGGAAGCACCTCTGGTGTACTGTGTCAGGGAGAGATTAAAGCACTGAACCCAGGCTCTGTCTTTAGCTGTTACTTCCTTTGTGCACACGATCAGGTCTAACCTTGTATTCAAACGAAGACAGCTGTGAGTCTGGAGGCTTGTGGCTGCCACAGCAGGGAGTCCCGCAGGAACCCGGCAAGCAGAGTCCTTGGGAAGCCCTGCAAGCCTGTCTCACCCACTTTCCAAACTGCTTCAGGTCCATTCTGGGAGCAGCAAAGGGGTCTAGGGGTTCTGTCTGTGACATGGGCATGAGATGTCCTTGAGGCAGCAGGAAGCAGGGGAAATGCAGAGCGCAAGAGAATCTGACATGGAACTGTCACTCATGGCAGATTGGTCCTGGGGACTAAGCAGCGTCAGTCACGCGTCGGAGGAGTCAGACCGATCTTCATTTTTGATGGTCAGCAACTGTTTTTCCAAAGGAGGGTGATGGAACCTGGCAGTGAGGGCTCTCAGGCTGGTGTCTGTCAGGACCCAGGCTATCCTGCGGAGAAAATGAAGTGAGTCTGAGTAACTGGCAGGGTCAAGGCTAGGGCCACAGTCTCCGGGGAAAATATTCCACAGCCAGGAGCCCTCTCTTGCCAGGGTCCTCTGGATCCTGCAGTAACACATGGAGGACAAAGGTTAATTCGGGGACCAGTATCTTAGTTTATGTTGGTTTCAGCCTGCCTGCCTGATGGCACCTGAGACTGACTTATTTTATCCTTCTCAGATCTCCATTGCAGAAGAAAACTCTTGTGAGTAAATATTCATTAGGAATGAATCCATTTTATAAACGTATATGTGATAAAAATGAATAACACTGACTATATTATGGAATCCTAGATTCGTGGAATATCAGCACCTTGGAAACCATTCACTTTCCTCTCCTTATTTCTCAGATGGAGAAACAAACCCAGAAAAATGAAGCTGAGCATCCAACCTCAAGCAAGGAGTCTATGCACTAAACGGAGTTCCCCTTGCCTGAGACATCTCTATGTCCAGAGAGAACAGGAACAAGGAACATACGCCTTTAATGAGGAGCTGTGGGGAATCAACCCCAGGGCCGCCCAAATGCAGCAACTCTTGCTGCCCCGGTCCCCGGGGAAACCCTGACCTCCAGGGTTGGAGGATCTGTTCGTTTGCCCCCAATCACCCAAGCCTGACCCAGGACCCCCGGGGTCTCCCTCTAAACATTCTCCTCAGTGAGAAAAGGACACTCCATCCCCAGCCCAGCTATGAACTGCCCATCATCCAGGGCCAAGGCGGAGTCCACAGAGATGCATCTGCCCAGTGAGGGCGGCCAGGTGAGGATGGAGAGGGCCAGCAGCATGCGGCCACCCCACAGCAGAGCCATATGGACACACAATCCCCCCACATCTAACCAAGTACAAAAGGGACGGCTCTTGGTCCGACACATACATGCCTTTCCCCTGCCAGGATGTGCTGTCCACTGCAGAACACGCAAGCCCATTTCCAAGATGGAAATAGAAAAGTCAGCAGGGGAAAAAGAAGGTGACAACCAGGGTCAGCAGGCTCCTAAAAACCTTAGCCAGCAGCACAGAGCCAAGAGCCACCCTTTCCTACACAAGAGAGGCTCTGTCAGATATCCACGGCCCCTATTCTGCCCCTAATCGTCACCTGTTTGCCAGATGCTTCCCTATGTCCATCCACTGTGTCTGTGACCACACAATAATGGTGTCTCAGAGGAGGTTACTGGGATGCACGCAGAGTCCCACGGATGGGTGTTGGCTTGGGCTGGGTCCAGGGCCTCAGCGTTAAGGTCCAGGAACACAAACACTCTACACTGCAGGGATATCAGACATCTCAGGCATGCACAGTCACGTGCTAACACACACACAAAGGATTAGTGAACAAAAGCCAACTTCCACGTGTTTAAGTTACACAAACTAAACGTCATGCTGAGGGGACAGATTGAGCACTCTCCTCCCTATGAGGAAAAGCCGTGGGAGGTTGAATCCAAGCCCAGAGGGTCTGCGGTGAATGTCCCGTCAGAGCAAGGGGCGTTCCATTTGTGACCTACCATGACGTACTGAAGCTGGTCTCCTGAGGAATTGCAACTTGGGGTTTAAACCATGAAATGATCATATAGTTTTCGAGTAACTCATCCTCTGTTGGAGTCTCTCATAAGGCATGTCCCGACCAGATTCCAGTGATTTCAGCCTCTGGGTAAAAATCCCTCATCCCCTAGTCAGAAGCATCCTGACACGTCAGCCTCTCCTGCTGTGCTCCCACTGCGCTCCTGGCTTGGAGTCTGGGGTGTGGGAGGTGTGGTTTAAGTCTCAGGCACCTCCTGCCTTCCCTTCTTGGGGACCACACGTCCGAACCCGAACAAGAAAGGGAGGGAGGAGGTGCAGGCAGGGTCACCGCTCCTCGGCCACTCAAGGAGCTGCCCCTCCTCTGCTGGTGTCTGGGGCGTTCCTGGCTGACCTTGACTGACTGTGGCAGGAACACCAAAGCTAGCCCCTTGTGGTCTCCCCTCTGAGGCTTCCTCACAGAGGATTCTGCAGGGACCCTCTTTCCATGGAGATCTCAGAGGTGGAGGGTCAGCCCTCACCCAGCCTCTCCGATCCCCCTGAGAGCGACACTCAAGTGGAGTTGATGCTTCAGTGCCTTGCGATGCTGTCACGTCTGCCTCAGGTATTGCCAGCTGTCCCAAGTCAGGGGCCTTCCAGGGCCACGGGCATGCACCCTTGTAATGGCTCCCAGTGAGCAGGCAAGTGGCTTCTCCACTCCTGCTCTCAGCTCTGCCCTCTTTTTCCTGCTCAGAGAAAACAGTGTGACCAGGAAGCCTATATGCTCAGCAGACTTCTCCCAAGTCAGAAAAACCAAATGATTGTTTCCTCTTCATGCAAGCATTTCCAGCCTTTAGAGTAATTTTCTTTTCTTCCCCCCTTCCTTCTTTTTGAGTTGGAGTCTCACTCTGTCACCCAGGCTGGAGTGCAGTGTCACACTCACGGCCAACCACAGCCTTGAACTGCTGGGCTCCGGTGATCCTTCCGCCTCAGCCTTCCAAGTAGCTGGAACCACAGGTCTGAGCCACCACACCCAGCTAATTTTTTAAAAATTTATTTTAAGCCGGGCTCAGTGGCTCAGCCTGTAATCCCGCACCTTCGGGAGGCTGAGGTGAGTGAATTGACTGAGCCCGCGGGTTCGAGACCCGCCTGGGCAGCGAGACCTCATCTCTACAATAAATCAAAAAATCAGCCGGGCGTGGTAGCGCGCGCCTGTAATTCCGGCTACTGGGAAGGCTGAGGCAGAAGGATCACCGGAGCCCAGCAGGTGAGGCTGCGGTGGCCGGGAGCGGCCACTGCACTCCAGTCTGGGCGGCCCAGTGAGACTGCAACTCAAAAAAACAAAAAAACAACAAAAAAAATTTATTTTAGAGATGAAGTCTCGCCATGCTGCTCAAGCTGGTCTCAAACCCCTGAGCTCAGGCAATCCTCTTGCCTCCGCCTCCCAGGGTGCTGGGATGACAGGCTTGAGCCACCACACCCAGTGCCTCCTGCTCTTTACCCCAGGGCTTTGCTCCACCAGAAATGCCACCTCCTCTCTCTCCTCCTACCTAATAGTGTGAATTCTCCCAAGGCTACTACAACCACAGGGTTTTTTTTGTTTTGTTTTGTTTTGTTTTTTGAGTTGGAGTCTCATTCTGTCGCCCAGACTGGAGTGCAGTGGCCGCTCCCGGCCATCACAGCCTCGACCTGCTGGGCTCCGGCGATCCTTCCAAGTAGCTGGAACTACAGGTGCACGCTTCCACGCCCGGCTAATTTTTTTATTTATTGTAGAGATGAGGTCTCGCCAAGTTGCCCAGGTGGGTCTCAAACCCATGGGCTCAAGCAATCCACTCACCTCAGCCTCCCAAAGCGCGGGATTACAGGCTGAGCCACCGACCCCGGCTAACCACAGGGTTTTATCAGACTCTTCCTGCTTGTGTTGACTTCTTCTTTTTAAAATATTTGTAGAGATGAGGTCTCACTATGCTGCCCAGGCTGGTCTCGAACTCCTGGGTTCAAGCTATCCTCTCGCCTCAGCCTCCCAAAGTGCAGGGAATACAGATGTGAGCCACCGCACCCAGCCCTGTATTAAACTCTTAATGCTGGGACTATTGTTTGAATATTCTATACAATTTTTCTCTCTATAAATCTCTTCTTTCCCTTCTAAAAATAGTACTGAGTACTATCTTTTCTTTTTTAGGTTAAGTGACCAGAGGTCACTGAGTTGTTTATGAGACACAGGATTTAACTTGGACACTTCTTCCAAAAACCCAACTCATCCAATCTCCTCTGGCACAGCCTCTCTGGGAATTTCCCCCTCCCTGCCCCTGGCCAATTTTTAAAATTTTGGCTGGCATAAGGGAGAAAAGGCATCTCTTAGCAGAATCAAGCACATAGAAACCTCACCAGCACACTTAGCCAGGCCATCAAGGACATTTTGACACTGTGCAGTCACAAGGCTGGGGACAGATCATCAGACAGGTCCTTCAGGGTCTCAGGTCCTGGGAAGATGCAAGAGAGACCGAGGAGGAATCGAGCGTGTGGCATACAATGGCAATTTATCTGGGTAAGAGAACATATGGCCTGGAACACATTGCTCAGTGTCTTTGGTTTTAGTTTTCTTTCCGCTAAATGAAGTCAGTTATTTCTAGCTTGCAGGTTTTAACACGGGCAAAAGAAAATGCACAGGAAGAAGAACATGGCGCCTGGCACTTGGTTCATCATAAATAGTAGCTATTCAAGATCTGGAGGTGAAACCAGGGAGGGGTTCAAAGAAATGCGTTTTTAGGCTGGCTTTGGACTGCCAGACGTTACGAACTCTGTCCACTGGGGAACATCGCGTGAGCTCTGTGAGTCCTGCTTTCATTGTCTCTGATTTGTATTCATCATTATAGGATCAAAGGAAATGGCATATGTGAAAAGACTTCGTACATGCTAAACATTCACGTTATGTCAGTGAAGTAGGAATTAAGCTTCACATAATCAGAGAGAATGAAACGTCACACAAATCGACCAGCTACTTACTTCAGTACACCTAACTCTCTGGGATGATCTCACGTAAGTTAATTCTCAGACTATGACAAAAGCATTTTGCACACCATCAGCATTTTGCACACACGATGACACATCACCACCAGTCTCATAAAAAATGTTGTATTTGAGATGATATTGATTAAGAAATATACCTCGGACCTGCTGCTATTAAAAGATTGCAACCTCCAAACAACAGGTGAAGCCCAATTTATGAAATCGTTCCTTTTACTTTTATCCACATGTTCCTCCCCCTCCAGACGTGAGCAGAGGTAGCCAGACGAGGGTCACCGATTTCCTTCTCCTGAGACTCTCTGGGCAGTCAGAACAGGAGGAGATCCTCTTTGGGCATTCCTTTTGGATGTACCTGGCCACCACCGATGGGCACACGCTTGTCATCTTGGCCATCGGCTGCGACAGTCATCCCCATATGCCCATGGGCTTCTTCCTGGTCACCCTTTCCTGCGTCCAAATCTGCTTTCATCGGCTGCCACCCCCATGACGCTGGTGAACTACGTGTGGGGAAGCAAGTCTGTCTCCTACATGGGATGTAAGAGCCAGACCTGCTTCTTCAAGTTCATCAACACGGATGGCTCCCTGTTGAGTGTGATGGCCTACGACCGTTACATGGCCATCAGCTGCCCACTCCACTCCACCATGAACATGAGGCCCAGACTCTGTGTCCTTCTGGTGGCCATATTGTGGGCCATTACTCACTGGCACACTTTCCTACACGCTCTTCTCATGGTTCAAGTCCCACTGTTTTCAATAATGCTGTGCACCACTTCTGTGACCCCTATGCCATTCTAAATCTTGCTTGTTCTGATGCCTTTATCAGTGAGCTGATGATATCTCTTGCAAATGGGCTGATGTCTATTGCACCTTTCACATGTTATCACTGGTTCATATGCCTATATCTTCTCTAAGGTATGAATGTTTCCATCTACTCAGGGAATAAGAAAAGCTCTGTCCCCATGTGGGCCTCACCTCACTGTGGTCTCCTTGAGCGATGGGGCAATTCTGGGGGTCTATGTGCGCCCTTCATCTTCCTACTCAGTACAGGATATGGTGGCCACTGTCATCTTCACAGTGGTGACACCCTTGGTCAACCCCTTCATCTACAGCTTGTGGAATCATGACATGAAGACGGCCATAAGAAAACTAGTTTTTTAGAAGACTAATTTTGTCAAGAATAAAGAAGTAGAACATTCTAGAATTGAAAGAACTGGCCGGGCTCGGTGGCTCAGCCTGTAATCCTGTGCCTTGGGAGGCTGAGGTGAGTGGACTGCCTGAGCCCGCAGGTTCGAGACCCGCCTGGGCAGGCGAGACCTCATCTCTACAATAAATCAAAAAATTAGCCGGGCATGGTAGTGCGCACCTGTAGTTCCTGCTACTTGGAAGGCTGAGGGGGAAGGATCACCGGAGCCCAGCAGGTCGAAGCTGCGGTGGCTGGGAGTGGCCACTGCACTCCAGTCTGGGCGACAGAGTGAGACTCCAACTCAAAAAAAAAAAAAAAAAAGAACTACGAACAGAAAGACTGAGGCCTGAGAGGTACAAAACTCCCCCATGAATATTGCTCTAATTAGTGATGTGTAATCATGATCATGTTTCTAAATTGAGACTGATGAATACTCATAAGTCATAAAATCATTCATTTGTTATCCCTATAAGGAGCTAATTTATAACTCTCATTTTACAGATAAAAACCAGACTGAGGTCCAGGTATATTAGATGATTGCTCTAAAGTGATACCTGAATGCATTTTTAAATGATGGTTTTAGCAATTACATAGGATACTGGTCACCATGATGGTTCAGAACTTGCATATGTCAACGGAGAGTTTTTTTTGTTTTGTTTTGTTTTCTGTTTTTTGTTTTTTGTTTGAGTTGGAGTCTCACTCTGTCGCCCAGACTGGACTGGAGTGCAGTGGCCGGGAGCGGCCACTGCAACTTAGACCTGCTGGGCTCCAGCGATCCTTCTGCCTCAGCCTCCCAAGTAGCTGGAACTACAGGCGTGCGCTACCATGCCCAGTTAGTTTTTGATTTATTGTAGAGATGAGGTCTCGCCAAGTTGCCCAGGCAGGTCTCGAACCTGCGGGCTCAGGCAATTCACTCACCTCCACCTCCCAAGGTGCGGGATTACAGGCTGAGCCACCCAGCCCGGCAACTGAGAGTTTTATATGCCAACTGAAGTTTCACTGACATCACCCCAATTATCTTAATGTGCATAATATTAAATAAAATAAGAGCTGACACGTACTGAATACTTTCAATATGTTAAGGACTACTTCTGTATTATCTTTTTTAAAATTTTAAATATGTGGGATATAATTCAGGTTTCCCATATTATCTTATTATTATTATTTTTTATTTTTTTTGAGTTGGAGTCTCACTCCGCACAGGCTGGAGTGCAGTGGCATGTTCACGGCCACCGCAGTGACGACATGACGGGCTCCAGCAATCCTTCACCCTCAGCCTTCCAGGTAGCCAGAACTACAGGTGTGCGCTACCACACCTGGCTAATTTTTTGATTTATTGTAGAAACGAGGTCTTGCCAAGTTTCCCGGGCTGGTCTCGAACCCACAGGCTCAGGCAATCCACTCGCCTTGGCCTCCCAAAGTGCTGAGATTATAGGCTGAGCCACCGTGCCTGACCTGTATTATCTTATTGAACTCTCACTCAACCTCATGGGGTAATACTACAAATATTGTCATTTTATAGGATGAGGAAATTGAGTTGCAGAGAGGTGAGTTTGTTAGAGCCTGTACAATGACTAACTATTGGGGTTAGGATGGTCCTGATCATTTCCGCAGGGAGATACCATCATTTTCTTTTTGTTGTTATTTTTAAAAAATTGTATATGGTAAAGTTGACCTTTTTGTCGGGGGGCTGGATAGTTCTGAGTGTTAAGGCATATACAGATTTGTGTTACCACCATCATTATCAAGATTCAGAACAGTGCTATTGAGGTAGGGTCGCTAAGCAGAGGTTAGACAGAGATAGATATATTTCCAATTGGGTAGGTTTTAGGAGGTGCTCAGACATTTTAAAAATTACATTTTACTGTAGGTTAAGCTGCAACCTACCCCACCCCCTCAGCAAATCAAAAGAAAACTCCAACAGATGCAAGACTAGGACAGCTCAATCGTTCCTTCTTTTCTGAGTCAGTCTCACTCTGTCGCTCAGGCTCACAGCCACCGCAGCCTCAACCAACCTGCAGGGCTCAGGCGATCCTTCCGCCTCAGCCTACCAAGTAGCTGGAACTACAGGCAAACACCACCATGCCCAGCTAAATATTTTTTTGATTTATTGTAGAGATGAGATCTTACCAAGTTGCTCAGGCTGGCCTCAGACCCTGGGCTCAGGCAATCTTCTCACCTCAGCCTCCCAAAGTGCTGGCATTACAGGCACACAACACCACACCTGGATAATTATTTTTTTGGTTTATTGTAGACATAAGGTCTCACCATGTCACCCAGGCTGATCTCAAACCCTGTGTTCAGGCGATCCTCTTGTAATGTGCTGGGATGAAGGCGTGAGCCACTACACCCGGCTAATGTCAGTGATTTTTCAGCAAATTTTTAGGGAGCCAACAACCATGGTGAGCGTCTTTCTGACTTGGTCCTGACACCGACCAACTCTTACCTTTGAGAACCAAACTATGAGCTTTTTTTTCCTTCTTGCCTAAATTCCTAACTAAGAGGCCTGGGGAGTCACACCCTATAAACTATAAAGTCTCAGCAGATGGATTTTTATTAACCCTATAATAATGTGGGCTACCTTCCAACCTGACTCTGGCATACCACACAACAGATAAAGAAGACAAATCAAAAGGTTTAAGGCTCTGCAGGCTGGGTGCGTTGGCTCATGCCTGTAATCCCAGCACTTTGGGAGGCTGAGGCGAGAGGACTGTCTGAGCCCATAGGTTTGAGATCAGCCTGGGCAACTTGGCGAGACCTCATCTCTACAATAAATCAAAAAATTAGCTGGGTGTGGGAATGTGTGCCTATAGTTCCAGTTACTTGGAAGGCTGAGGTGGAAGGATTGCCTGAGTCCAGCAGGCTGAGGCTGTGGTGGCCGGGAGCGTGCCATTATACTCCAGCCTGGGTAACGGAGTGAGACTCCAACTCAAAAAAAAAAAAAAGACTCTGTAAAGTTGTTTCTTGGGGAAAGTTGCATCTTTCCTGGGAATCCCCAGAAAAGCTGGACATTTGCCTCCTGTTCTGTCACAGGGTTGCCACCTAGGAGGCTCCATGAATACCTCAAACTGCCCCTAATCTTAATACAGCGTTTCCTTTACTGATGTCAAAATGTCTTAGTCAGAGTCAAACTCTTGCTACTAATTGCCAATCAGGAAATCTTTGAATTCACCTATGACCACTTGCAGATGTCTGACCTTCCCAGGTTAAGCCAGTGTGAATCTCAGGTGTATCGGTTTATTGTATAACCTTGTCTCCCTAAGGTGTATAGAACCAAGCTGCAATTCAGCCACTCCAGGAACATGTTTTAAGGAACATCTTGGGGCAGTGCCACAGGCCTAGGTCACCACATTTGGCTCAGAATAAAACTTTAAAAATATTTTACAGCCGGGCTCGGTGGCTCAGCCTGTAATCCCGTGTCTTTGGGAGGCTGAGGTGAGTGGATTGCCTGAGTCCACGGGTTCGAGACCCGCCTGGGCAACTTGGCGAGACCTCATCTCTACAATAAATAAAAAATTAGCCAGGCATGGTAGCGCACGCCTGTAGTTCCAGCTACTTGGAAGGCTGAAGCGGAAGGATCACCGGAGCCCTGCAGGTCGAGGCTGCGGTGGCCGGGAGCAGCCACTGCACTCCAGTCTGGGCAACAGAGTGAGACTCCAACTCAAAAAAATATATATATATTTTACAGAGTTTGGTGTCTTCTGCCAACACCTTGAACACAGCACTAGTCTCATGGCGAATCTCACTTTCTCTTGAATGTCTTTATCCTGCATAGGGGCTCAGTGCCATCATCCTAAAACACTATTTGTAACCTGTCAGCCCATCTTTACAGAAATATTGAAGAGACCAAGATAAACCCAGATATTCTTCCTTTCAAATATAACATAGCCTAGCATGATATGCCTCGAGTCATATTTACAACTTTCTCTCTCATCCACTCACATATTTGTCTCTTCTATGGCTTCTCTCTCCTAATTCTCTTCCTCTTTCCTTTATTCATTTTCTCTTCCTCTTTATTTATTTCCTCTTTTCTGATTTTTTTTTTTTTTTTGATTGGAGTCACTCTGTCGCTCAGGCTGGAGTACAGTGGCATGATCACAGCCATCACAGTCTCTACATGTTGGGCTCAGGTGATCCTTCCGCCTCAGCCTTCCAAGGAGCTGGAACCACAGGTATATGCCATCATGCCTGGCTTTTTTTTATTTATTGTAGAGATGAGGTCTTGCCTAGTTGCCCAAGATGGTCTCTAGCCCATGGGCTCAGGCAATCCTCTTGCCTCCGCCTCCCAAAATGCTGGGATTACAGGCATGAGCCACTGTGCCCAGCGAGACTTGGGTTTGTAAGGCTCCTACTGCTGGGGCCCACCATCTGCTACATCTTCACTGGCTTCCGCATCACTTCTCGTGGGCAGACCACACAGGGAGCATGGGTGGGGAGAAGAAAACAATGACCCCAGGGGCAGGTGGTGAGGCACTCATAGGTCGCAAACTGGCCCCGAGTTAGAGCTCAGCACCACACAGGTCCTCTATGGCCCTCTCCCGCTAGAAGCAGATTCAGTGCCAGGCTGGCAGAGTCCTCTCTGGGGCCAGTCAGGAAATCAGGACTGGGTCTGCTAATTTGCTCTCCAGGGCTTGAGTAAGCAGAGATTAGGCCTGTGCCAGGAGCCTCTGCTCCTGCAGCAAGGACTTGTGGGAGACAGGGCTCCCTCTTTCCCATAGCAATTTCCATCTGGTACTAATTAACCATGAGGGACCAATTCTTTGCAAGCCAATTAAAACAACTTGGGGAGAAAATTTGACTCCAGTGCTGCTCTCCCTGGAGGGAGCCCAGACACCCTCCACCTCCCAATGTCAAGGCCATTGGAGGCCTCTTCAAGTTTCATGGAATCACCTCCCTTTAACTTATCCTTTGAGTGTCTCCTCCAAGGCTAGGCCTACCATGAAGCCTTTCGGGAGAGCCCAGCAGTGTGTGTAATGATCTGGAAAAGCCCTTCCAGCCGTTTGCTGGTTATTGCAACCTTCTGAAAATTGTTGTTGTCCTGCCTGTATTGTCTCCACATACTTCAGGACAGAAGCTAAGTTTTCTGCATATTTCATCTCTCACAATGTCAATGGACCTTCAGCAGATGACTTTGTTCTGCTATTTGACCTTTTGCCACGTGAATATTGAAAGCTGGTTTTGTCTAACTGGTGAGCTCCAACTCCTAACACATCTGGCTATCTACACTAACTCACTCTTTGCGTGCAGCCTCAGTGCAGTGCTGAGCCTATTTTCAACCAAGTCATCTTTTATTTGCTCTGAAGCTCATGAGTATTGTGTTACTGGTCAAAAACTACTGGTTGGGTTCCTTGAAGAAATGGTTGATTCAAGGCCTAGGTAAACATAAGATGAGTCTGCAGCATCTTGTGGTGTAAAAGAGCAAAAAAGTGCTGGGGAAAAAAACAAACGAACCAGAAAAAAGGTTGGATGTGTATCAAAGAGACACAGCAGCTAACATGAAAGTGCTTCCAATAGCCAAAGCTGGAACAATTCAGGCAACAAATAAATACAGTAGTATTGCGCCAGGGGCGGTGGCTCACACCTGTAATCCTAGCACATTGGGAAGCCGAGGCAGGAAGGTTGCTTGAAGCCAGAGGTTTGAGACCAGCCTGGGCACCACAGTGAGATCTTGTCACTACAAAAAAAAAAAAAAAAAAATTAGCTGGGCATGCTGGCACATGCCTATAGTCCCAACTACTTGGGAGGTTGAGGCAGGAGGATTGCTTGAGCCTAGGAGTTCACAGTGAGCTATGATCACACCACTGCACTCTGGCCTGGGCCACAGAGTGAGACCCTGTTTCTAAAAAATAAAATAAAATTTTAAAGTGTTGAAAACAATTGCCATCTAAGAATACTGTATCCAGCAAAGTTATTCTTCAAATATGAAGGAGAGATAAAGTCCTTCCCAGACAAACAAAAACAGGGAATTCACCACCACCATACAAGAAATGCTAGAAGGAGTTATTCAATCTTAAAGCAAAAATACAGCAATGTGCAAAAAGAAAACATTTTAAGGCATAAAACCCACTGGTAGAATTAAGCACACGGACAAACCCAGAATACTGCAATACTGTAAGTATGGTGTGCAATACACTCATAACTCCAGTATGATGCCCAAAAGACAAATCTATCAAAAACAATAATAGCTACAGAAATCTGTTAAGAAAGAGATAATATAAAAATACGTAAACGGAGACAACATAAAGTAAAATATGGAGGAGATGGAGTTAAAGTGTAAGGATTTTTGTTTGTTTCTCTTCTCTTCTCTATGATCTAAGATAAGTTGTTATCTGTTTACAATAACTTGTTGTCTCTATAAGATGCTTTTTGTAAGCCTCATGGTAACCAGACTTTGAAATCTACAATAGATCCACTAAATATAAAAAAGCAATTTATTAAAATACGTTACCATAGAAAATTACTTAACCACAAAGAAAAATAGTAAGAAAGAAAGCGAGGAAGAGAGAAATCACAAAATAACTAGAAAACAAGCAACAGAATGCCAATGGTAAGCCCTTACTCATGAGTAACACTGAACATAATGAACTCGGTTCTCCAGTTAAAAGGCACAGAGTGACTGAATGGATAAACAAGACCCAACTATATGCTACCTACAAGAATTCCACTTTACTTATAAAGACACACATCCACTGAAAGTGAAGGGGTGGAAAAAGATATTCCATGCAACTGGAAACAAACAAACAAACAAAAGCAGGAGTAGTTATATTTATGTCATATAAGATAGACTACAAATAAAAGGCTGTAGGCCGGGCCTGGTGGCTCAGCCTGTAATCCCAGTGCTTTGGGAGGCCGAGGTGAGTGGATTGCCTGAGCCCGCAGGTTCGAGACCCACCTGGGCAACTTGGCGAGACCTCATCTCTACAACAAATCAAAATCAGCCGGGTGTGGTAGTGTGCGCCTGTAGTTCCAGCTCCTTGGAAGGCTGAGGCGGAAGGATCGCCGGAGCCCAGCAGGTCGAGGCTGCGGTGGCCGGGAGTGGACACTGCACTCCAGTCTGGACGACAGAGTGAGACTCCAACTCAAAAAAAAAAAAAAGACTGTAAAAGAGACAAAGGTCACTATATAAAGGAGTCAGTTCAGCGAAAGGATAGAACAACTATAAACATCTACGCATCCAAAACCAGAGCTCCCAAGTACATGAAGAAACACTAATAGATCTAAAGGAAGAGACAGACTGTAACACAATAAAGTAGGGGAATTCAACACTCGCTCTCTGTATTAGATAGATAAACGAGACAAAAAATCAATAAAGAAACATTGGAGCTAAATTACACACTAAGCCAGTAGGCCTAACTGTCATTTTCAGAACATTTTGCCAAACTGCTACAGAATATACATCGTTTTCATCAGCACACGGAATATTCTCCAGAATAAACGACATTAGGACACAAAACGAGTCTCAATAAATTTTTTAAAAAATCATATCAAGTATCTTTTCTGATCATAGTGGAATAAAACTGGAAATCAATAACAAGATTAACATAGAAAAACAATTCAGAAATTAATCGCCAGGCTCGGTGTCTCAGCCTGTAATCCCACGCCTTTGGGAGGCTGAGGTGAGTGGATTGCCTGAGCCCGCGGGTTCGAAACCTGCCTGGGCAGGCGAGACCTCATCTCTACAATAAATAAAAAAAAAAATTAGCCGGGCGTGGTAGCGCGCGCCTGTAGTTCCAGCTACTTGGAAGGCTGAGGTGGAAGGATCGCTGGAGCCCAGCAGGTGGAGGCTGCGGTGGCCGGGAGCGGCCACTGCACTCCAGTCCAGTCTGGGCGACGGAGTGAGACTCCAACTTAAAAAAAAAAACAAAACTAAAAAAGGAAATTAATCAAAGAAATTTCACAAAGAAATTGAAACAATTAAAAAGATAAGCAGAAATACTGAAACTGAGAAATATAACTCAGCAACTATCCAAACATGCTCCTAACAACAAAGGGATTAATAAAGAAATTAAAAGAAACATACAAATGTTGGAAACAAGTAAGAATGAAAATATGACATACCAAAGTCTAGAGGATACAATAAAAGCAGTACTGGGAGTAAAGATGATAGAAATAAACATCTAAGTCAAAAGAGTGAAAAGACTTCAAATAAACAACCTTCTGATGCAACCCAAGGAATGAGAAAGTAAGAACAAACTAAACCCAAAATTAGAAGAAGGAAAGAAATCATAAAGACCAGAGCGAAAATAAGTGAAGTTGAGATGAAAAAATAAAAGAACTATAAAATGAAAAGTTTTTTTTCAATATAAAATCGACAAACCTTTAGTTGACTAAGAAAAAACGAGAAAGCCCAAATAAGCAAAATCAGAAATGAAAATGGGAACGTAACAACTGATATCACAGAAACACAAAGAACAATGACAGACTCAGGAAATGTACGTCAACAAATTGGAAAGCCAAGACAAAAGAAAAAAAATTCCAGGACACACACGACTCACCAAGCCTGAGTCACAAAGAAATGGAGAGGACCAACAAACCAACAACAAGTAAGGAGATCAAAGCTGCAATGAAGAGCCTCCATCAAAGAAAATCCCAGGACCTGATGGCTTTACTGCTGAATTCTACAAAGAAGAACTAATGCCAATTCTACTCACACTTTTTCAAAAAATTAAAGAGGAGGGGATACTTCCAAACTCATTCTACGAGGCCAGTATTACCCTGATACCAAAACAACTAGACAAGGATACAACAAAAAGAAAACTATAGGCCAATACTACTGATGAACATAAATGCAAAAATCTCAGCAAAATACTTACAAACCAAATTCAACAACACATTAAAAGAAAATCACCATGATTAAGTCAAATTCATTCCAGGGAAGCAGGGATGGTTAAGCATATGTAAATCAATAAACATGATATATCACATTACAGAACCAAGAACAAAAACCGTATGATTACTTCAATAGATATTGAAAAAAAAATTCCGTAAAATTCAATATCCCGTTACAATAAAAAAAAAAAAACCCCACAACAAACCGAGTATCTACAAGGAACAAGTCTCAAAACAAAGACCATATATGACAAACCCACAGTTAATATTGTACTGAATGGGGGAAAACGGAAAGCCTTTCCTCTAGGATGAGGAACAAGATAAGAATGTCCGCTTTTTTCTTTTTTTGGAGTCGGAGTCTTTCTCTGTCACCAAGGCTGGAGTGCAGTGGCACACTAACAGCCATGGCAGCCTTGACCTGCTGGGCTCAGACGATCCTTCTGCCTCCAAGTAGCTGGAATTACAGGTATGTGCCACTGCCCAGATAACTTTTTGATTTATTGTGGAGACAAGGTCTTGCCAAGTTGCCCAAGCTGGTCTCAAATCTCTGGACTCAGGCAATCCTCTCGCTTCCACCTCCCAAAGTGCTAGGATTACAGGTATGAGCCACTGCACCTGGTGTAAGAATGTCAACATTTACCACGTTTATTCAACATAGTACTAGAAGTCCTGGCCAGAGCGCTTACACAAGAGAAAAAAATGAAGCATCCAAATTGTAAAGGAAGAAGCCAGATTAGCCTTGATCACGAACGATGTGATTTTTATACTGAGAAAAAAAGAATGACTACACACACACACACACACACACACACACACACACACGGAAGGAAGGAAGAAAGAAAGAAAGAAAACCTGTTAGATCCCATAAACAAATTCTGGGAGTGAGTTTTTTTTATTTTTGGATGAATACACTAGCTTGCTCCCTGATTCCATGGGATTAAACACCCATGTCTCCCAGTGTTTCTGCCTCTCGACTTGACTGGCCACGAGGGGTAGCAGCCAATTTATTGGACTGGGCTATAAAATTTCTCGACCACAAAGGGATTGGGCTGCTTGCAGCTAGCTGGCCAGCGTCGACAGGGTCGCTTTCCAGAGGTTCTCAGCAGTTGCCAGGGCCCTCTGGCGTCGAGGTCTCTCCAAGAAACGCGCCTGCCAAATGCGGCCGCCATCCCTCTGTGATCCAGCTGGGAGAACAGGACTTGACTTGGGCGCTCATCCTCCTTGGAAGTGGACGCGCTTCCAGATCCAGCCAACCCAGCTAGCTACACATCGCCAGTGTCTCGCCTTCGGTTGCCTGCACACTGTGGTGCTGCTCTCCGGCTCTGAGAGCAAACAGAGAGGGACAAGAGGCTCAGCCATCTGAGCCAAGAAACTCTGGGATCTCAAAAGGGGCTTAAGTCACACGAGGGGTGCCTGCACATCCCAAAGGCCATTCCCCCAATGACAGCAGGTGTGGATCCAGGCAGGTCTGGGTTCACTATGGCATTTTCCTGAGAACTGGCACTGGGGAGGAGACTGGTGTCAGTGCTGGGCTATATCAGAACTATCTGCAGGCTGAAAATGTGCAGGGAAAAGTCAGAGAATGAAGCATGTGAGTAGATTCAGACAGATGGAAAAAAAAAGAATTTATAAACAAACTCTGTAGAGTTGTAGGACACAAAACCAAAAAATCCTTGGTGACAGAGAAAGACTCTGACTCCAAAAAAAAAAGAAAGCGGACATTCTTTTTTTTTGGGGGGGGTTGGAGTCTCACTCTGCCGCCCAGACTGGAGTGCAGTGGCTGCTCCCGGCCACCGCAGCCTCAACCTGCTGAGTTCCGGCGATCCTTCCGCCTCAGCCTTCCGAGTAGCTGGAATTACAGGCGTGTGCTACCACACCCGGCTGATTTTTTGATTTATTGTAGAGATGAGGTCTCGCTGCCCAGGCGGGTCTCGAATCCGTGGGCTCAGGCAATCCACTCACCTCAGCCTCCCAAAGGCGCGGGATTACAGGCTGAGCCACCGAGCCCGGCTAAAAGCGGACCTTCTTGTCTAGTTCCTCATCCTAGAGGAAAGGCTTTTCATTTTTTCCCGTTTACATACATACACCAACAGTGACCAACCAGAAAAAGAAATCAAGAAAGCAATCTCATTGCCAATAGCTACAAACAATATATCTAGGAATCAAGTTAACCAAAGAAGGGAAAGATCTATAGAAGGAAAATAATGTAATAAATCCTGATGAAAACAATTGAAGAGGACACAAAAAATGAAAGACATTCTATGCTCATGGATTAGAAGAGTTAATATTGCTAAAAGAACAATAAAGCTGGGCATGGTGGCTCACACCTGTCATCCCAGCACTTTGGGAAGCAGAGGTGAGAGGATTGCCTGAGCCCACGGGTTTGAGACCAGCCTGGGCAACTTGGTGAGACCCATCTCTGCAATAAAAAAAAAAAAATTAGCTGGGTGTGGTGGCTCACACCTGTAGCTCCAGCTACTTGGAAGGCTGAGGTGGAAGGATCACCTGAGCACAGCAGGTTGAGAATGCGGTGGCCGTGAGTGTGCCCCTGTACTCCAGCCTGGGTGAGAGTGAAAAAAAAAAGGACAATAGTATCCACAGCAATGTCCAGGTTTAATGCCATCCCTATCAAAATGCCATGACATTCTTCACAGAAATAGGAAAAAAAATCATAAAATTTATATGGAACCACAAAAGACTCCAAACAGCCAAAGCAATTTTAAGCAAAAAGAACAAAGCTGGAGGCATCACACTATGTGACTTCAAAATATACTGGAAAACTATAGTCATCAAAGCAGCACAGTACTGGCATAAAAACAGACACATAGACCAATAGAACCGAATAGAGAATCCAGAGATAGATCCACACGTTTATAGCAAACTCATGTGAGCCACCATGCCCGGCTTTACTGTCCTTTTAGCAAACTCAGGTTTGACAAAGGCACCAAGAACATATAATGGGGAAAGGACAGTCTCTTCGATAAATGATGCTGGGAAAACAGGGTAACCATACACAGAAGATTGAAACTGGACCTCTATTCTCTCAAAATCCAATTCAAATTGTAATTAAGGCTTAAATCTAAGACCTGAAGCATATAATCCCAGCACCTTGGAAGGTGAAGGTGGGAGGACTGCTTGAGTCCAGAAATTTGAGACCAGCCTGGGCAAAGTAGTGAGACCCCCATCTCTAAAATTAAAAGATAAATTAGCTGGGCATGATGGCATGTGCCTGTGATCTCAGCTACTTGGGAGGCTGAGGCCCAGGGTTCCCTGTAGCCCAGGAGCTCAAAGTTACGAGTTCTGAACAAGGCACTGCACTCCAGTCAGGGTGACAGGGCAAGACCCTGTCAAAACAAAACAAAACAAAAACAAAAACAAACCTGAGACAACGAACTACCAGAAGAAAATATTGGGGAAGTGCTACAGTACATTGGTGTGGGCAGTTTTTTTTTGTACAACCTCAAAAACACAAACAACCAAACAAAAAATAGACACTAAAAAGTCTCTGCACAACAATGGAAACAATCAACAAAATGAAGACACAACTCACAAAATGGGAGAAGACATCTGCAAATTATCCATCTGTCAAGGGATTAATAACCAGAATATATTAGGAGCTCAAACAACTCAATAGCAAAAATATCTAAATAATCTGATTTTTAAGTTGGGAGAAGCTCTGAACAGACATTTCTCAAAAAAAGAAAAAGACATACAAATGGCCAACGGGTATATGAAAAAATGCTTAATATCATGAAGCACCAGAGAAAGGCAAATCAAAACCACAATGAGGTGTCATCTCACCTAAAATGACTTTTATCAAAAATACAGGGAATGACAACGCTGGTAAGGATGCAGAGAAAGGGAAACGTTTGTGTGCTGTTAGTGGCAATATAAATTAGTATAGCCACTATGGAAAACTGTGTGGATGTTTCTCAAAAAAAATAAAAATACAACTACCATACAATCCACCAATCCCATACAATCCAAAAGAACAGAAACATATGATAGAGATATCTACACTCCCATGTTAATTGCGGCACTATTCACAAACAGCCAAAATATGAAATCAACTTAAGTTCCCATCAATGGATGAATGCATAAAGAAAGTGTGGTTTATATACACAATGGAATACTATTCCGCCATTAAAAGGAATGAAGTCCTGTCATTTGCAGCAACACAGGTAGAACTGGAGGTCATTCCATTAAATGAAAAAGCCGAGCACAGGAAGACAAATATTGCATGTTCTGACCCATGTGTGTGAGCTAAAAAAAGTATCTCATGAAAACAGAGAGTAGAATAGTGGTTACCAGAGCACAGGAAGGGCAGAGGGTGGGAGGGACGAAGACAGGTTGACTAATGGGACGAATATATAGCTTAACAGAAGAAATAAGACCTAGTGTGAATCCAACAAAATGGAAAACAAAAACACAGTTGTCTGATTTTATTAGATGAAGTTAATGATAGGAAAAGCTACTGTGTAAGGATGCATAAATGGGTGATAAAGCCATAAAGAAAAGCAAACACCCACTAGCTCAAAAGCTAGAGTCCAGTCAGTCCCCCATTTCCCCAGGTTCTGCAGCCATGGATCCAACAAACCCCAGAGGAAAAAAACACGGAAAACAAACAAAACCAGTAAAAGTAACAATACAGCAATAGAAAATGATTCAAATAAAAAAATACAGTACATCGACTCTTTACATGTCATTCACATTGTTTTGGGTACAGGCATAAATCAACATATACTTAAATCATCCAGAGATGACTTAAAGTATACTGAGGGATGTGCATAGATTGTATGCAAACACAGCACCGTTTTGCACAAGGAACTTGAACATCTGGTTTTTTGGTTGTTTTTTTTTTGAGTTGGCATCTCACTCTGTCGCCCAGGCTGGAGTGCCCATGGTCACCGCAGCCTCAACTTGCTGGGCTCAGGCGATCCTTTTGCCTCAGTCTTCCAGATAAATGGAACCACAGGTGCATGCCACTATGCCCAGGTAATTTTTTGGTTTATTGTAGAGCCGAGGTCTTGCCACGTTTCCCAGTCTAGTTTCAAATCCCTGGGTTCAGGCAATATGCTCGCCTCTGCCTAAGTGCTAGGATTACAGGTGTGAGCCACTGGCCAGGCCCATCTGCAGCTTTTGTTATCCGCAGGTGTCCTGGAACCAGTCCCCCGAGGGTGCCTAAGGTCGACTGCACTGAGTTACAAGGATCTACTTATTGCTGGCTGTTAGGTGTATTTCACATTTTAAGTAGCATGCGTGCAGGAGTAGTTAGATCAGGAGTTTCTTGACATATTCCCTTTTTCTTTGTTCTGCAACTGATTTCTGGTTATGGAGGGTCACTTGCTAGCCAGATTTCGTTTTTTTTTAATTTTATTTTTTTCCAAGTTGGAGTCTCTGTTGCCCAGGGTGGAGTGCAGTGGCATGTTCACGGCCACCGCAGCCTCAACCTGCTGGGCTCAGGCGATCCTTCCACTTCAGACCTCCAAGTAGCTGGAACCATAGGCACATGTCGTCACACCTGGCTAATTTTTTATTTATTGTAGAGACGAGGTCTCGCCAAGTTGCCTAGACTGGTCTCGAACCCCTGGGCTCAGGCAATCCTCTTGCCTCGGCCTCCCAAAGTGCTGGGATTACAGGCGTGAGCCACCACACCCAGCCTGCTAGCTAGATTTTATAAGGCTTGTGTACTATGATGTGTGACATCCAAATAAGAATTGTAAACACTTGAGTCTGCTTAGATTTCTGTGCAGTTGAACAAATAGGTTGATGTTTATGAATGAACCCAGTTTGTCATCCTAAAACAAAATAAAATAAATAGTAAGAAAAGTGATTCAATTTTTGTTTCATACTCCCAAATGTGTGTGCACAAAAATAGCATTTATGAATAGCTGTAATGAGTGTTTCTACGGGATGTGTTTCTCTATTACATGTTTGTTATATATGAGGGGGACTTCCCCCAAAACTGGAATTATCTTTTGGAGGGCGGGTCCCTTGTAGTACAGGCTTCCTCTACTAGGTAAGTGTTCTAGGAACCCACTGGCACCAGCGTACAAGCTAGTGTTGTTGTGAGAGGCCGTGTTTGGTTTCAGTGATTTTTAATTTTTTTTTTTTGAGTTGGAGTCTCACTCTGTCACCCAGGCTGGAGTGCAGTGGCCGCTCCCGGCCACCGCAGCCTCGACCTGCTGGGCTCCGGCGATCCTTCCGCTTCAGCCTTCTGAGTAGCTGGAACTACAGGCGCACACTACCACGCCTGGCTAATTTTTTGATTTATTGTAGAGATACGGTCTCACCAAGTTGCCCAGGCGGGTCTCGAACCTGCGGGTTCAGGCAATCCACTCACCTCAGCCTCCCAAAGTGCAGGATTACAGGCTGAGTCACCGAGCCCGGCTTAAATTTTTTTTTTTGAGTTGGAGTCTCACTCTGTTGCCCAGGCTGGTCTGGAATCCCTGGGCTCAGGCAGTCCTCTCATCTCGGCCTCCCAAAGTGTTGCGGTTACAGGCGTGAGCCACCATGCCCAGCCGTTCAGCAGTTTTTGACCAAAAACAGAATGACCTCTGTGCCTCACCCTCTCTATTCACCCCATCTCTCCCTGAGCAACTTTTTTGGTTTCTCAGGATGAAAAAAGGCCTCGAAGGGAAACATTTCGTTGATGTGGAAGAAGAGAAACAAAAAACAGCAGAAGCACGAAAAGCCATCAAAATTGACAAGTTCAAAACTGTTTTGAGCAGTGGAAAAAGCATCTCAATAGGTATATTGCATCAAATAGAGTACTTTGAAAGTGATTGAAGTTTAAACACATAAGAATAAATACACAATTTTTTACAAATTCTGGGTTTTATGAATCTCCTTCATATACTGTGTAAATGTTTTCATAATGATTATTTTCACAGGGTAAACCACAAGTACTTTCTCCTTTAAAAAACTGTGATACACAGTATTTAAAAATGATACAAAAAATGTGAACATTTCAATAGGAAACAGCCAACATACTTATACTATAGACAATTAACATAGGAACATATTTAAGTGGTTAGCAAGTATAAAACCTTTAATTTCACAAGTAATCAAAATTACATATAAAAACAAGGTAACATTTTCTCATTATATTTAATTTCACAATTACTCAAAATTACATAGAAAAATAGATAATTATTTGCTCTAGTAAATAAACAAAAACATCTTATTTATGTAGCTTTTAAAAAATCTGTTTTTGCTGGGCTCGGTGGCTCAGCCTGTAATCCCGCGCCTTTGGGAGGCTGAAGTGAGTGGATTGCCTGAGTCTGCGGGATCGAGACCTGCCAGGGCAACTTGGCGAGACCTCATCTCTACAATAAATCAAAAAAGTTAGCCGGGCGTGGTAGCGCGCGCCTGTAATTCCGGCTACTCGGAATGTTGAGGCGGAAGGCTCGCCAGAGCCCAGCAGGTCGAGGCGGCGGTGGCCGGGAGCGCCAGCACTCCAGTCTGGGCGACAGAGTGAGACTCCAACTCCAAAAAAAAAAAAATCTGTTTTTAATCCTTCTTTTTTTCGAGACAGGGTCTTGCTATGTTGCTCAGTCTGGTCCTGAACTCCTGGGCTCAAGATCTTCCAGCCTCAGCCTCCAGAGAAGCTAGGACTACAGGCGTGTACCACCTTGCCCCACTAACAAAAGTATTTTTCAAAATCCAGAGAGGGCTAGGGTACTAGGCATATACTGTCACAAACTGCTTATGGAAATATACATTGTAAAATCTTCCAGGAAGTCAACTAGGCAATATGCCCAAATGTCTTAAAATCCTACCAAACCTTGATCCAGTAATTCAATTTAAAGGAGTTTTAGAAAATAACCTTCAGGCCATTGCCAGGCCCTTGCCTTACTAGACTCTGGTGTGGCCCTGTGCTCTTTGGGCTATGGTGTTGCCATGTTTCCTGGCTTGGGCCCCCTTCCCTACTTTGGGGAGGAGACTCTTTTTCACTCTCTCTCTTTTACTGTATAAATAAACTGTATTTTCTAATCTAACTTCTGCACAACTCTCTGCGTCTTTCATGTGGCACCGAATTTACACCAGACACCCCACAACCCCAGCGGGCCTGGCCTAATATTCTGGAGGCCCCACTGGGAGTGTGACCCCACCAAAAACGGTGATCTCGGCTGTGCACTTCCAAAAGGCACAATGGCCCCATGAGGAAGCAGGTGCAGGCACTCACCCAATTTCCTGTGCCCCAGCCAGCCTTGAGCTCTGTCCCTGTGGCCCTGAGGGCATCTGGCTGGGTTGCCCAGCTCCAGTGCTAGTGATTACAGCTCCCTGAACCTCCACTGCTGCAGATAGAATGTTTATGCTCCCCACCCAATTCATATGTTGAATCCCACCCCCCAAGGTGAGGGTATTAGGAAGTGGGGCCTCTGAGGGGTGATGAGGTAATGAGGGCAGAGTCTTCATGACGGGATTAGTGCCTTCATTAAAGGGACCCCAGAGACCTCCCTCACTTCTTCCTCATGAGGACACAAGGAGGTGTGGAAGAGTTAGATGAGGCCCTCCCCAGAACCTGACCAGGCAGGTCAGGTCGGTCTCTGACTTCAGTCTCTGGAACCGTGAGAGAGAAATTTCTGCGATTTACAGACCATCCAAGTTTATGGTGTTCTTATAGCACCCCGAATAGAGTAAGATACCCACTAAAATAATTCAATGGCATCAAATTATCTTGGTCAGGACATGCCTCATTGTCAGTTACAGAAACTTGGCCTAAATCCATAAAAAAAAGAAAAAGAAGATAATCTTTAAATCTATAGCTGCAGGAATATTGATGATGAAAAAAAATCTCTTGAAATAATATAAATAACAATAAAAATTTAGTTGACTAGACAGTGTTATAAGCCTAATTAGATTTTTAAAAATTAATCAAATACAATGAAACGCACTGATGCTATTAAAAACATTACTGAGGGAGAATGTTAACTGGCAGATTCAGATGTTCAAGGCATATCCTTAACTGTGGGAAAAAATAAGTTACAAGTGCTAGCTCTAAAATTCCATCTTGTTAAAACGCGAGCGTCAGTGATTAAAAGACCAAAACGGAGCTCAAAGGGCTGAGAAAAGATCTCCCCAAAATGTCAGCTACTAGTGCTGCGTGGTGGCACCAAGAGCACTTTTGATTTGCTTACTCTGTATGGATCCAACCTCCGAAACAGGACATGCGTCGTTGTGCAACGAAAAAAACGAGTTTCAAAACCCGTTGCCTTCCCGGTACCTGGATGCCCCGCCCCCGGCCCCGCCTCCTGCCGCCCGCGAGTCCTTCCCCGTCGTGTCCCAGCCTGGGTCGAGCCGGGCACCCCACCTTGCTCTTCTGTGGCTTCTCCCCGCGACACTGATGCTCTCGAAGGCTCCACGACTGCACCCGTGGCTCACTCTCCGCTCCCGGCCCCTGACACGCCTTCCTCCGGCCGCGAGCTCGCTTGGACTCCCGACACGCTTCGACCCACTCGCAGCACGGCTCGGCATTGCCGGCGGGGCGCCGCGGCCCGGCGGCCCCTCGCCCCACTCGCGCGGACCCTCCCGCCCCCTTCCCGAACGCCCCACGTCCCCGAGGCCGCACGCGGGAGCGCGCAGGTGAGCTGGGCGGGGAGGGGCCGGGAGACACGGGAGCCCCGCTTCCCAGAAGCCGCCGCGCG
>NW_007255960.1:39653-57856 GCF_000164805.1 Carlito syrichta | reverse complement strand
CCCGCCCGGCCTCGGTTTCGCGACCGGGGAGGAGGTGGGCGGCGGCGCGTCTGAGCCCGAGAGGCGCCCCCGGCAGTCTCCCCCGCGCCCCTCGCCGGCACCTGGGGTCGTGCGAGGCGGAGGGTCTCGGGCCCGAAAAGCAGAAGGCCGCTCCGGCCCGCTTTCTTCCCAGGTCCGTGGAGACGCGTCGGGCGGACCGGGAGGAGGACATGGCGGCCCAGCGCCGCGAGGCGGGGCCTCAGGTGAGCTCCGGGTCCCCCTTCCCAGGGCGGGTCGCCTCCGCCGGGTGGGAGCCCCGGCTCTGGCCTGGAGCGGCAGGCGCGCCCGGGCGCGGGCCTGCGGGGAGCCCCCTGCCCGCGCTCGTCGACGTCGCCCCCCACCGCAGGCCGTGTGGGCCGGCCAGGCGGGGAGGATGCTTGTGTGGCCGGGTCGGGGGTCCGCCTCCCTCCCGGCCCTGGTGGGGAGGCCTGGCCCTTCCCGCCGAGGGTCCTCCTGCCGCGGCCCAGGCCTCTCCCGCCGCCGTGGTGGAGTCTCCCTCGCTCCGTGTCACGCGCCTCGCTCGGGCCACTCGTGGACCCTGAGCCGGACCCGCCGGCTTCTTCCTTGTGTTGGGGAGCGGGGGAGGCAGCCCCCCGCCGTGGGACGCTGGTGAGCAGCGGACAGCCGTGTGGCAGGGCCGCGGGGCAGGCCTCTTGACCCCGGCCGAGAGAAGACCCGTCGCGCAGGTTCGGGGCCGCGGTAGGAGGCAGGCAGCCAGCACGGAGTCAGGAGTGGGCTCCCAAGCAGTCGGGGCTTTAACCCGCCTGCTCTGTGGCTGTCTGTGGGCCTTGGGCAGGTAGCTCACCGCTCTGTGCCTCAGCTTCCTCGCCGTGAACTGGGAGTCTCGGGTGCCTGCCTGGTGAACATTTGTATATCTAACCCTGAGTTGTGCCCCCACATCTTTAAAATAAAACTTTTTTTAAAAGAGAGCAAATGGGAATCACAGCCGTGTCCACCTTCTAGAGTGGGCGAGAGGATCACTCGGGTTAGTGCGTGGAAGGTGTTTAGGTCGGGACGGGGCACACAGCGACTGCTCAGCGCGCGGTCGCTGTGTCAGCGGACGGTGATGTTGGCAGATTGAAGTTGCTGTCGTGTTTCTAGGACCCAGAAAATGCTTGTCCTTTCATTACTCTCTTCATCCGACGGTCACAGCTGATGTTGACTGTGTGTCTGGCGTCCTGGCGACTGTGCCAAGGGCTTTAAGTTTGTTTTCTGGCTCTCAGCAGCACAGCAGTTAATTCCCATCTTCATTGGAGGACACTAAGGCTCAGAGAAGTCAAGTAACCTGAATTCAGTCCTGGTGCATCTGGTCCTCAGTTGACGCTTGGCGGGCCCAGTTGTTCCTTGGGTTCGCTTCCAGAGCAGGGCAGATCCAGCGTGTGAAGGGGATGGCGTTAGCCTTAGCCCTGCGAGTGCAGTGGAGCTGGATCTTCTGAGGCTGCTGCCAGGCCCTTGTATGTGGAGCTGCCCTTCTTCCTTTAAGCCTTTCCCACTCTCTTCCCGCCATGCCCAGGTACCCTCCTGCCCAGACTCTTCACCATCCCTACGTGTGAGTGACCTGAAAGGGCTGCCTTGCTGCCTGTGTGTGTGTCCTGAGTGGACTCGTGTGCAGAATTTGTTGACAGGAATTTAAGATCAGAGAAGGAAGGTACCAAGTGCTGGCTTCACAGTTAGAAGACTTTAGCTGTGGTCCTGCCCCTGCCACTAATAAAGCATGTGACCCCAAGACTCATCTGCTGTGGACCTCGTGTTTCTTGTCTATGTGTGAGGATGTCCAGCTACATGGTTTTTTTTTTCATGGTTCAAATTAATTTTCTAGTGCTGTCCTTGTCTGTGAATTCGATTTTTAATTATTTGAGAGCAAAGACTGCTTGTATTCCCCAGATGCCAAAAAAACTATCCTCCTTATCATATGTGCATGGCATATGTATGTTAAAAATTTCAGAGAAAAAATATGTATGTAAAAAAGTTAGCGAAAGCTCTATTACTATAACATCTGAAGATCATCACTGGTGTGCATCCCTTAGAACAATTCTCTGCTCCCTTATTTGTGTGGATATATGAGAAGGGGATCTACAAAAATGGAACTTATATGTAAAAAATTGTGTGTTTAGTCTTACATGTTTAAATTGAAGTCACCTTCAAAGTACTCTCCAGTTGATGAAACACACCTATTGAGATGCTTTTTCTACTACTTAAAACAGTTTTTGAACTCGTCAGTTTTTATGCCTTTTAGTGCTTTAGCTGTTTTTTGTTTCGCTTCTTCCCCATTGCCAAAACGTTTCTCTCTGAGGATTTGTTTCATCCAGGGAAACAAAAAGCAGTTGCTCAAGGTGAGACCAGGTGCACAGGGAGGGTGGGGCACAGGGATCAGGACATTTGGTCAAAAACTGCTGAACACACAGTGCAGTGTGGGCAGGCGTTTTGTGTGAACTACCCATCATAAAATGGACAAGCACATTGAAAGAATCTCCAAAAAGAATACACAGAAGCCAAAGGCAGCCTCTTACAACGCTAGCTCGTACACTGAAACTGATGGGTTCTTAGAATACCTAGCAGGCGGGAGAGGGACCCTCCCTCCAAAAAGTAACTTATTTTTGGGAAGAATCCCCCTTCATATATATACATATATATTTTACTATTTCAGCCTTTTTTATTTTGACAAAATTTACATACCATAAAACTTCCCATTTTAGCCCTTTTTGAGTGTATAATTTAGTGACATTTAAAGTACAACTGTCATCACTATGCATCCACATTCTATAGATTAATTATCTCATTCATTTCTTGACCCTAAGAGGTAGGCATTGAAAGGCAGTGTTGCAGAGTAGTTGAAAACGGAGCCTCAGACTCTACCTGGATTAGAATTCCACTTCTTCATTGACCTACTGTGTGATTAGACAAATTTCTTATCCTCTCTGTGACTTTGCTTTCTCTTGTGTAAAATGGAAACAATAATAGTACCTTCTTCATAGGGTTGTAGTGAATATTAAGTAAAGATCATACACTACAGATTAAAATAGAGTTCTAAGAGCAGTACTTGGAAAGCATTCAATAAATGGCAGCTGTTTTAATTTTCATTGTTACTATCCTCAAGTTTGGAGAGACAGACAGTGCCATAGATTATTTAATCTCATCTCCACCAGTGAGGATTTAGGTTGTTTACATTTTTTGCTATTACAAACACTATGATGAGTATTTTTGCGCACTGTTTATTATAGTACAGATAAAGTAATTGATGTGTTAAAGGATATATGCGGTTCCAACGTATGCTATCAAATCGCCATCTAAAAAAATTATTTTGATTAACAGTCCCAGTGGCCCTCATCCCACTGCACATCCCAAACGGGCTGACCCCGTCCTGCTTCCTACCATGTATTGCTCAGAATATGTTTGTTCCTGGTCCATTGTTTTTTAAACAAGTGATGTGGAACCTTCAGAACCTTGAATAGTATCAGAAGCGTTTCACGGGTGGCCTGTTTGCCCCCTGCTGGCCTCTTAACTCAGAGAGGTGTCTTGGGTGGGCTGCAATGGCTTATCCCGGCAGGTGTCACTGACGTTCAATGACGTGGCCGTGCTCTTCACTCGGGATGAGTGGAGGAAACTGCATCCTTCTCAGAGGACCTTGTACCGGGAGGTGATGCTGGAGAACTACAGGAACCTGGTCTCGCTGGGTAAGGGGGCTCCCTGGGACACGGGGCTCAGAGATGGGGTCCACACGGGGGCACCAAGACACTTCAGCTGAGCTCGAGAATCACACAGATTGGGTCTCTCTCAGTCAGCATGAAAAGCCCACTCTTCCCCCTTCCAGGCACGGGGTTGCTGTGTGTGAGGGTGGGGATGTCTGATAGCCGCCCCCTCTGTGTGATGCATGTGACAGGGTCTTGCGTGACTGGGCGATGCTCCCCCCTCGTCCCAGGCTCGCGGGCTCATCTCGCACCAGGGCTTCGTTCGGCCTCCGAACTTACCACTTGCCCTTCTCACTCGTCTGTTCCAGGGGTCAGAAAACTCTTTATGAAGACAGGGCAGCAAATAGTTCAGGCTCTGTGGGCCACATAAGGGTCTGGCACATGGTTCTTTCCTTTTCCTGCCGTTGTTTGCACAAGACCCTGCATAAGCAGACAGGTTCTGGATCTGGCCCGTACCTGTGGGTTGCTAGCCACTATCGTCTCTGTGAGGAGTTGGAGAGAGTTTTCTCATTTTAAATAGGCTACCTGGTCCATAGTTCTTTCCATAGATACCTGCTTGTGAATTTCAGTCAGTCTGCACATGTGTCTGCCCTCTTATGTAGTAACTGATGGAACCCTCCTAATCATCAGGGCTGCATGTTTACCATGTTTCCCTAACATACCGTGATTATACCAGAGTCCCATCCTGCAAGTCACTTGCCTTTTCCTGGACGTGTCTCTTGACCTCATGGGGCACACGTTGAGCACCACAAAAGCTCTGTACCATCCTGTTAGTTTGACGCTTAATACCCAGATACCTCTTTTGTTGAAACAAAGCCTGGGTTTTTTGTTTTGTCTAGGAGCAGGACTCCTGTTTACCACGCCCAGATTGATCTCCCTGTTGCAGCGAGGAGAAGATCCCTGGAAGGTGGGGAAGGAAGGCCCCGGCGGCTCCTCACTGGGTGAGTGGGCCCGAGGTGCCAGGAGTCACTGCAGACACTGGTCTGGCCAATGAGAGAAGGCGCAGCCTGGAGTGTTGTTCTCAGGCCTCAAGAAGTGGTGGGGAAGAAAGGCCCAGGTTTCTGGGCATGAGCTTCCTCTTACTCTCTTGTGGTCACTTCATAAATGAGTCTCTTAGGATAGCTTCCTGTTCTTTCCTGTTGTTTCAGAAGAGGGCTGCATCTTCATGGATTCCCTCAGCTCA
The DNA here is from genome assembly GCF_000164805.1 of Carlito syrichta. Lineage (NCBI taxonomy): Eukaryota > Metazoa > Chordata > Mammalia > Primates > Tarsiidae > Carlito > Carlito syrichta. Next base: position 52,945 of record NW_007255960.1, on the reverse strand, counting down.
CATAGCATGTTGAAGGAATTGCAAGTTTTCGTTCTGGCTGAAACTGAGGGTGTGTGGGGAAAGAAGGACATGAGGAAGGGAGTGAGTCCAGAGTGGGAAGGTGCTAAGTGCTTTGGTCCAGTTCTAAGAGATGTGCACAGTCTGAGGGAGGACAGGGCACAGAGGATTTAAGCAGAGAAGCATACGCGCGTTCATATCTTTTTTTTTTTTTTTTTTGAGTTGGCGTCTCACTCTATCGCCCAGACTGGAGTGCGGTGGCCGGAAGCGGCCACCACAGCCTCGACCCGCTGGGCTCCGGCGATCCTTCCGCCTCAGCCTTCCAAGTAGCTGGAACTGCAGGTGCGTGCTACCACGCCCAGCTAATTTTTGATTTATTGTAGGGATGAGGCCTTGTCAAATTGCCCAGGTGGGTCTCGAACCCGCGGGCTCAGGTGATCCACTCATCTCGGCCTCCCAAAGTGCTGGGATTACAGGCTGAGTCACCGAGCCCGGCCCGTTCATATCTTAAGAAAGTTCATCTGAATGAGAAACAAGTGTCCTTCAACTGCAGAATAGCCAAAGGAACTGCAGTGTGTCCTTACTGTGGCAAACATTCCCACACTGAGAAAACAGGCAGAACTCGTCCGTTATTAGAACATGTCCCCATTTACACTGAGCAAAAATCCCGGGAACGTGTCTGTATACATAATGTGCATGTAAGTAAGGCCTGAGAGAGGCGAGGAGGACATACCTTAGCTGGTAACACTAGTTACATTTGGAATGGGATCAAGAATAGGTTTCACGAAGGGGGACTTTACATGCAATGTTTTAAATTTTCACAAAGAGGATTTACTCTTTTTTTTTTTTGAGTTAGAGTCTCAACTCAGTCGCCCATACTGGAGTGCAGTGGCCGCTCCCAGCCACCGCAGCCTCGACCTGCTGGGCTCCGGCGATCCTTCCGCCTCAGCCTTCCGAGTAGCCGGAACTACAGGTGCGTGCTACCACACCCGGCTGATTTTTTTTTTTAATTTATTGTAGAGATGAGATCTTGCTGCCCAGGCGGGTCTCGAACCCTCGGGCTCAGACAATCCACTCACCTCAGCCTCCCAAGGCGCGGGATTACAGGCAGAGCTCCTGAGCCCGGCTGGATTTACTCTTGATCTGAATTGATTTGAATTGAGTAGGCATGGTAGCTTGGGGGGTCATCGTGGGAGATAGACTTAAAATGAGGCAGAACCAGAGCTGGGAAACCTCACAGAGTGTCTTGCAGTCAGGGAGGGAGGAGGAGAATGGGGCCCGGATGGGGCACCTGCCGTGGGGTTCACGAGGGAAGCAGAGCCTGCGTGATTGAAAGGGTCTCATGGGATTGTTTCCAGGCGAGGTGTGCGGGCAGGTATGCGAAGTGACAGGGCTGGCTCCCACGGGAGGTCAGGGAACATCATGGGGCTTCTGAAGCCTGGACTGAGCAGTGAGGGAGCCGAGGGGGACAGATTGCCCACGAACAGTGCCCACAAAGAGGTTGAGCAGGAGGATCTGTGACCACGCCTGAGAGCCAGCGGGGAGGACAGGAGGGGCGCCCTCAGCCAGCGGGGACAGCACTCTCGGGGGCTCCAGCTCTGGGGATCCAAGTGAGCCATGCCCTTGCTCTGCCATCCTTCATCAGCAGCGAGTGAGCCCAGGTTCACAGTCTGTAGGGACCGGCCTCCAGCCACCTGGAAAGGGTGGGCAGTGTGTGGCGAGTCAGAGGCTCTGCCACCCGAATCAGGACACCCCTTTGGCCATGGGTCCAGCAGAAGCCGCAGGGTGGACTGCCTAGGTCCAAGGGCCTGTGCTGGGAGAGCTCTCTCCCCACTGAGAGTTGAGATTTTTTGTGGGTTTTTTTGAGTCGGAGTCTCACTTCGTCACCTGGGCTGGGCAAGCTCACGGCCACCCCAGCGTCGACCTGCTGGGCTCCGGCGATCCTTCCGCCTCAGCCTTCCAAGTCGCCGGAACTACAGGCGCACGCTACCACACCTGGCTGATTTTTTGATTTAAGAGCTGAGATCTCTCCAAGTTGCCTGGGCTGGTTCTCAAACCCACAGGCTCAGGCAGTCCACTTGCCTTGGCCTCCCAAAGTGCTGGAATTACAGACTGAGCCACTGAGCTCAGCCTGAGATTTTTTTTTTTTTTTTAACAAGGGAACCACACTTATCTGTCTTTTCACTCTTCTTGGGAGAAATACATGAATTTTATGGAAAACTGCCAGAGGCCTCAGCAACATGAGCAGAATGCAGGCGTACTGGCAGAATTAGAAGGGCACCATCGACTTTTAAGGTGGACTAGGTCTGGCTGAAGGGCAGAGGAGGAGAAAGAGTCATTCCCTTCCCCTCCCCTGGGGAATATCTGGGGGTGAGTGAGTCTTCCTTCCCATGAGAAGTGTGTATTCATGGGACTGAAGTGAGTGGCACTGTCCAGAGGGACGGTGGACAGTGGGGTCAGTCAGCCCCTTTGCGGGCTTGGTAGGACTTCCCTGCAAGCAACGTGAGCAGGTTCCTGAGTAAGTAAAGGATGTCAGAGCTGTTTTCTGCTGGTTCCTTTTGGTGGGGAATCCTCCTTTCTTTGGTCAGAGGTAGACATCACGTGGCTGGCCTCGGGTACCAACATCTGCTTATGTCCCTGCTGCACCCCTGGGGGCTCCTGTCTGCCTGGACTTAGGGGGCCTTGGAGCGGCTTCCCTTCCCCGGGGAGTACACTTCACTGGGAGCATGGTCGAAGGACTGGAATGTGCCTTGAAGTCCCTCAGATTATTAACTCCAGCCCAGAGCCAGAAACCTCCCCTTGAGCAGCCAGTGATGGAAATGCTTACGCCCCCAGGGTGAAATTCCCTGGGCCTCCGGTAGCCTCAGAATGTGCTTTGACAAAGTTATTTTCTTTTTTTTTTTTTGAGTTGGAGTCTCACTCTGTTGCCCAGACTGGAATACAATGGCACACTCCCGGCCACCGCAGCCTCGATCTGCTGGGCTCCGGCCATCCTCCCACCTCAGCCTTCCAAGTAGTCGGAACTACAGGCGCGCACTACCACACCCAGCTAATTTTTTGATTTACTGTAGAGATGAGGTCTCGCCAAGTTGCCCAGGCAGGTCTCGAACCCGCGGGCTCAGGCAGTCCACTCACCTCAGCCTCCCAGGGCATGGGATTACAGACTGAGCCATCAAGCCTGGCTTATTTTCATTTTTAAAAGTATTCACAAATAGGAAAAAGCAAACAAACGGAAAGCCTGTGTCATCTCTTGGTGTGTAAGTTCTAAACCAAGAGGTGGGCGGAGATGGCTCAGAGAGTCAGTGTCTCCCATTGGGTCTTGCTTACAAAGTAATCCCACGTGTAATCTCTGGGGTGGTGCTTTTCTGGAATAGTTGTGCTAAGAATGATGGGGCTAAGCCAACTGGTATGTCTCATATGTTGGTTTATACCCAAATGTGAAAATATCCTTGGAATCTAAATTTTTTAAATTTTAGAGATGATAGAGGTAGCAGATTCTTCTAGTGAAACCTGTTTTTTCTTTCTTGTCTTGTTCTCTTCCTTTGTTTTCTTAATGCAAGAAGCCATCTAGTGGGAACTGAACTTGCAGGGTGGTCTGCAGAGGGGTCACTCAGTGGGGTTTGCTGGGGCTACATCTGCATACTGAGGGGGCATCTTCTCCTGATTTGCACAGGGCACTGCAGGGCTTAGTGGCAGCCCTAGTGAAATGGTCCAGGATGGTTTCAGGAAGTGACTGCTTACAAGGTGAAAGTGGAGCTCCCACACTCTGTAGCCCTGTTCAGTGTGTACGAGCTAGTCTTGTTCCTGTTCTCCAACAAAGACTCCTACCACCTCGTCTCTTCTCCCTGTCGCTGCCGGAATTATCTGTTTAAAAAATTAGCTGGTGGTGTTGCTTGAGTGGCTTCCCTTCCGTACACCACGACCCAGTCCCCATTGTGGCCTTCAGAGACCCACATAACCTGGCCCCAGCTCCCTTGAGGAACTCCTTGAGGGGCTCCTTCCTCTGAGGACTGATCCCCTTGTCAGGGAGGCCAACCAGGTATCCCCCCGGGCGTCTGTACTTGCTTTTTCCCTCTAGGACTGTTCTTTCGGACTGCCACGTGCCTGCATGACTCACGTCCCTGTGTGCCATAGGTTCCTGCTCAGTGGGCACAGCTCACCTGAAGCACAGCCTCCATCCTCCATAGTCTCTGTCTCCTCGGCAGGCCTTTTTTCCCCTCCTCCTGCCTGTCACCGCCTGATGGTTCATACTTACTCCATATCTGTCTCTTCCCCGGCATCACAGGCTCCCATCTGTGGTATTTGTTGCCTGTTGTGGTCATTCCCATTTCCTCAGTACCTAAAACAGTACCTGGCCAGAGTAGGCTTCCAGCTATATGATGGATGCTGAATGACTTGGATCAGGTTAGCGATAGCAGGCAGGAAGAACCGACCCTGTTTCAGAGAGATCTGGGAGAGAAAAGCTGCAGACTTGGATTTGATACGGAAGATGAAGGAGATGGAGTTGCTTGGTTTCTGACTTGTGCTGGGATGGCCAGTGATGTCATCCAGTGAGAGAGTTACACTGGAAGATCAGATTTGTGGGATGGTTTAAATGTGGTTTCAGATGAATTAAATTGAGTTGTCTTTGGTTGACCCAGTTATCCCAGTGGAGATATCAGATATCTGGTTGTATTGGAGTACTACACTTCAAAATACAGACCGAGCATAAAGTGTTTATTTGGAAGACACTGATCAACGAAGGATAATTGAAACAAGTAGCCTAGGGAGAGGGTTCAGATTGCAGTGAGAGGAAGAAAGCACTTAGGAACAAACCTTGAGTGACTCCAGCATTTGGAACAGCCAGGTAGAGAAATGAACCCATAGGAAAGACAGGTGTCCTCTGGGAGGAAAGCCAGGAGAGTCAGGTGCCATTAAAGGCAGGGCTCCTACGAGGATGGTAGCAGTGGAGGTGGGAAGTAGAGGAATTGCTATCTATGTAGTTGATGGAATAGACTGGTCTTGGTAATTGATTAGATGAGGGGACTGAGTGAGAAAGAGGTTCTAAGGATACTTCTGAAGGTTCATGAGACCTGGTGCCATTTACAGAGACAAGGGGTTAAACAGGCTGGAGGGAATAATCGTGAATTTGGTTTTAGGCATGTTGACTCAGGTGTCCAAAGCATCTAAGTTGGTATGTTGAGTAGGCCGCTTGTATGTAGGAGCAGAGCGTGAAGGAGACACCTTGCCCAGAGCCTAAGCTTGACATTGAAGCCGCCTGTGGAGAGAGGCAAAGCGAGAAGAGTTGGGGACTTGGGACTAACCCTGAGGAACTTCAAGGACTAAATAAAGCTCAGGTAGAGGAAAATGGGCACACGCAGACTTGTGGAAGCTGAGAAGAATGTGGAAGCGAGGTCAGGGTCACTCTGTGGATAGAGAGCCTCTCAGAGGAGACTAGAGATTGCTGTCAGAAGCTGGTGGGAACTGAGGAGAGTGTCTTGTCTAAGCCACATGCAGGTGTTATGGCCATGGCAAGGTTGATGGGCAGGAGCCGGAATGGAGCCAGTGTGTTGCGGGGTGGACAGGTACAGAATGCACTATACACAGAATACGTTTACAGAGAGAAAAATCAGATGTGAAGGAGAGACAGCAGCAATAACTGGAAGAGCTCTTCTATGTGTATATAAGCAAATATTTCTACATTCTATAGCAAATATTTCTCTATTCCGGTTAGTACAGGTTGAGTGTCCCTTATCCAAAAATTTGAAATCCAGATTGCTCTAAAATCTTGAGTGCTGACTTGATGTTCAAAGGAAATGCTCATTGGAGCATTTTGGATTTCAGGTTTTTGGATTAGGGATGATCAACCAGTAAATATAATGTAAATATTCCAAAATTTAAAAAAATCCCAAACCGGGCTCGGTGGCTCAGCCTGTAATCCCGTGCCTTTGGGAGGCTGATGTGAGTGGATTGCCTGAGCCTGCGGGTTCGAGACCTGCCTGGGCAGCGAGACCTCATCTCTACAATAAATAAAAAAATCAGCCAGGCATGGTAGTGCATGCCTGTAATTCCGGCTACTTGGAAGGCTGAGGCGGAAGGATCGCCAGATCCCAGCAGGTCGAGGCTGCAGTGACCGGAAGCGGCCACTGCACTCCAGTCTGGGCGACAGAGTGAGACTCCAACCCAAAAAAAAAAAAAAAAAAATCCCAAATACTTCTAGTCCCATGCATTTCGGATAAGGGATGTTTGGTGTATCCTGAAGCTCTCTTTCCGTGTCGTCACAGAGCTTCTTTACACAGGAGTAGTTCTGAGACCTTAGGCTGGCTCTCTTCTTTGCTGGGGGAGTAGGTGATCTTAGTCGCATGTGGCTTTGGGTGACGGTAGCCCAGCAGGTCCAATTTGGGCAAGATTTTATAAATGTTATGTTTGCTTACTAGTAATATGGAAATTGATTCAGAGCTGTACCTTGATCATGTGCCAACATATAATTCTGATCCATTAAAATTAGACTTAGTCCAAATGTCCGTCACAGTCATCTGGTAGAATAAACTGTGGTATAGCCAGACAGTGAAATTCCGTGCAACTGAAAAAGTAAAGAAAGAGGAAGGCCTCTGTGATCTCCGAATGTATCAGTAAGTGGGAGAAACTGCAGAGCAGGACAGTATGATTCTGCTATGTAAGAACGGAGAGGGAGAATCCAAAAAAGGGTGTGTGTATTTGCTTAGGCTGTCACGTGCTGCACCATGTTTCAGTCCGTGACGGACCACATGTGTGATAGTGGTCCCAGAAGACGGTATTTTTCCTGTGCCTTCACTATGCTCAAATATGTGTGGGTACGCAAACACCTACTGTTGTGCTGCAGTCGCCTCCAGTGTTCAGTACGGTAACATGTTGCACAGGTTTGTAGCCCAGGAGCAACGGGCTGTGCCTTACAGTGTGGGTGTTTGGTAGGCTGTCCCGTCTGGGTTTGTGTGAGTACGCTCTCTACGATCTTACACCAAGAAAATTGTGAACCAGAATGTATCCTCATCATTAAACAGCACGTGACTATATTTTTTTAAAAGGATAAAAGCAGATCAATAAAAACAGTTACCTCTATGGTAAAGAAGGCAAAAGGATGATAGTGAGAACAGGGGTGAAATCTGTAACTTTTTGAAGTCTCTTGTTTTATAATCTGGACTTCAGAACTATAAAAATGTTTTATAAAATTATAATACAGGCGGGGCTTGGTGGCTCAGCCTGTAATCCCCGCACTTTGGGAGGCTTAGGTGAGTGGATTTCCTGAGCCTGCGAGTTCAGGACTAGCCTGGCAACTTGGTGAGACCTCGTCTCTACAATAAAAAAAAAAAATTAGCCGGGCGTCGTAGCACGAGCCTATAGTTCCAGCTACTTGGGAGGCTGAGCTGGGAGGATAACTGGAACCCAGCAGGTCAACGCAGGAGTGGCTGTGAGTGTGCTACTGCACTCCAGTCTGGGCGACAGAGTGAGACTCCAACTCAAAAAAAAAAATTATAAAACAAAATTAAATAAAAGCCACAAAAAAGTATCCCCTAAGTATTGAAAGCAAAGTGAAACAAATGACCCTAGCTGTCTTTCAGGTTAGTGACTGAGCCACAGAGGATAATGAGTTCAAATGCCTTTCCATCACAGCAGACTTATAGGTGGTTTTTATCCAAAGGGCATAAATAACTGCAAACAATAGTATTCAACTTGACGAGTGTGATAGCATAGTTTTGAAATATTTTTGAATGAAATGATTGTTATCTCAGATTTACCTTAGTGTAATTTGATGGAACAGATGTAAAAATTTGTGTCAGTTTGCCAGGGCTGCTGTAACAAAGTATAGCAAACTGAGTGGCTTAAAACTACAGAATCTATGGTCTCACAGTTCTGGAGGTCCAGATCAGGGCATCAGCAGGTCCCCCCTCCCTCTGAGACCCTGGGTAGAATTCCTCCTTGCCTCTGACTGGCTTGTAGGTGTTCCCTGGCTTGCCACTGCATCATCCTCTCTCTGCCTCTGTCTTCACATTGTGTGTTCCCTGTGTGTCTTCGCATCATCTTTCCTCTCTGTGGGCCCTGTTTTGCACCAGTTCTGTTGGATTAGGGTCCACCCTAATGACCAACTTAATTTGATCCTATTTCTTTTTTTTTTGAGTTGGAGTCTCTGTCGCCCAGACTGGAGTGCAGTGGCCGCTCCCAGCCACTGCAGCCTTGACCTGCTGGGCTCCGGCGATCCTTCCACCTCAGCCTTCTGAGTAGCTGGAACTACAGGCATGCGCTACCACACCCGGCTCATTTTGATTTATTGTACAGATGAGGGCTCGCCAAGTTGCCCAGGCGGATCACGAACCCGCAGGCTCAGACAATTCACTCACCTCAGCCTCCCAAAGGTGTGGGATTACAGGCTGAACCACCGAGCCCGGCGATCCTATTTCTAAATAAGGTCGCATTCTGAGGTACTGGAAGTTAGGTGACACAGTTCAACCCAAAACAAGGTTACAGATGGAACATTGCTAGTGGTGTTTGAAGCTGACTTGGGGATTTGTTGTTCAGTTCATGCAACTTTTACATATGCTGAAAGTTGACCATATGACAAGGTTTAAAAATTAATTACCAGCCATTACTTTGCTAAACTCTGGTGTGTTCATTTGGCTCTTTGAGTTATAGCCGCCATGTTTCTGGGCTTTGGCCCCCTCCCCTGCCTTGGGAAGGTGAGTCTCTGTTTCCATTCCCCAGTGCTTTGCTAAGCTGTGGTCTGGCCATGTGATCTTGGAGCTATGGCCAGACTGTTTTCTTAAGCTTTGACCCCCTCTCCTACCTTGGGGAGGTGAATTTTCTTTCTCTTTTCTCTAATTTGTTTTCTAAATAAATTATATTTTTCCAAAAAAATTACCACAATAAAATGTCTACCAACACAAACATTATGGAATATGTTTACAAATGTGCACTACTGTTCCCATGATGCTTTATATATAATTTCCAGCATATTGCTCCCTCGGTTCTCTGAGTCTAGCAAACTTTGTCAGAGTGCAAATGCAAGTGACATTTGTATAGGAGTGACTTAGACTCTAACAGGCTGTAGGACAAGGCCAGGAGGACATTTGAGGAAATAAGTTTGGAAAGCTGGCTTGGGTTCAGAGACTTGGGTGCTGCCTTCAGCCCTCATGCCATCCCTCCATGTAGCTTGTTGCTAATCCTTTTCCATCCCATCTTATGTGTTAGTTCTTCCAGAAAACTCTAGCTACCGCCTGTACCCCTTTCTTACCTGCAGCCTCCACTATCTAAGGATACTTTGAATACTGTTCTAAGTTCATGTTTGCATCCATTTCTCCCGTATGTTTTTATTGCAGAAATTACCACATTGTGCTGTGATTGTCTATTGACTTCCTTATTTATGCCAGACTGTAAACTCCTTGAAGAAATGAACTGTTTCTTTTTATTCCTGGATCCATAGTGTATTATAGATCACCAGTGTCTAGGATAGAGCCTAACACCTAGTAGGTTCTTTTTAAGCACTTGATAAATTAATAAAATAAGGAGCAACTAATGCTTTTTGAAATAAGAGAAGTTCTATGTATTAAGAAGGATACATACACTGGGAAATAACACTGGAAAGGTGAGAAATGGGTCAAAGGGACAAATTGAGGATCAGTACCAATAGTCTAGAATAAGGAAATCCAGAACTCGTACATAGTCATGACGGTTGTGAGAGACACTTTAGAGATGGGATCTAAGAGAATTTAGTGACTACCTAGACCTGGCTTGAAAGAAAGAGAAGATTCCAAGATGAAACTAAGAATTTATGGCAAAGTAACTAACAAGCTCATGATGTTATTTTGAACTGGGAACAGAAAAAAGATCTGAAAAGGAATGCTCTGGGTGCAGATCTGGACAGGCTCAATTTAAAAAGAGAGATATGCAAATGGGAATTAGAGCAGACAGTTGGAAACACCTCTGTAAAGTATTTTGAGAAGTTGGGATAGTCATTCACATAGGTGGTGTGGGAGTGGATGAAATCATCTAGGGAGGGAAGAAGATTGAAGAAACAGTGTATAGTGAGAGCCAAGGGGCGAGAAGTAGACCTCGTGACAGGAACTTGTCATCAATCAGGGCTACATTCTGATATTTTAGTCCCCAAGTGGTTCCCAATTCTTTGGCAGTAGTCATTAGCAAACTCATTCTGGTCTCTGAACTTGTGACCTAAGTCTTAACCTTGTCCATCAGGTACCTCAGGCCTGGGCTTAGTTTTAGGAGGAAGCAAAGTTGAACTGCACCCAGGAGACATATTTATAAGCGTCTAGAAAAGTCTAAGCAGATTATAAGTAACAGTTAAGATAGCCATAATCCAAGACTCGTGTCCACTTCATTGGAAAACTCGAATTCAGGAGTAAAGTTTTGGTTCTTTAGAGTTAAGTTTCCCAGAATTGATATTGACTTTTGAGTTGCAGTCATGTCCATTAAGAAATAAAAACTCAGCCGGGTACAGTGGTTCATGCCTGTAATCCCAGCACATTGGGAGGTGGAGGTGAGAGGATTGCCTGAGCCCGAGGGTTAGAGATCAACTTGGGTAACTTGGTGAGACCTCATTTCTACAATAAATTTAAAAATAAATAAAAACTCCACATGCCCCATTTCTTTATTCTCCTTTAAACAAAACTGTTCAAAGGGGCTTCTATTCTTTTTTTTTTTGAGTTGGAGTCTCACTTAGTCACCCAGGCTCATGGCCACCCCAGTATGGGACCTGGTGGGCTCCAGCGATCCGCCTGCCTCAGCTTTCCAAGGAGCCAGAACTACAGGCACGCGCTACCACACCTGGCTAATTTTTTATTTATTGTAAAGACGAGGTCTTGCCCAGTTGCCTGGGCTGGTCTCAAACCCGCGGGCTCAGGCAATCCACTCACCTCAGCCTCCCAAAGTGCTGGGATTACAGGCTGAGCCACCGAGCCCAGTCACGGGCTTTTATTCTTGATGTTTCTATTTTCTCCCTAAGTTTTCTATTTCTCTCTCAATGCCTTTTGAGTCCTAAGTCTCAGTCCCATTAGCCTTTCCTTCATGATGTGTCCTGATGCAGTTATCTATAACTCCACCCCTCTATCCCCTAGATCGCTACAGCAGCTTCCTTATACCCTTTCCTCTCCCGCTTCCAGTGTGCCCCAGTCTAGTCTGTTCTCTACAGAGAAGCCAACTCAAGTGAGTACATAATTCCCCCATGGCTTCCCTTCAGGCTTAGAGTACAGCTCCCGAGTCCTTACCACGAGTTGGAAGGACTTAGAGGATTTGCCCTCCACTTGTCACTCCAGTCTGATGAGTCTTTAAGTGGGAGTCTCACTTTGTCACTCAGACTGGAGTGCAGTGGCACAGTCATGGCTCCCCACAGTCTTGACCTCCTTGGCTCAAGCAATCCTTCCTTTTCCTCCCTCAATTTTAATAAGTCTTTTTTGTTCTTTACTACTTTTTTGTGTTAGTTCTGCTTTTCCTTTGTATATCCATGCCTTATTGTTGATCCTTGGCATTTCAACCCTCCCTGCATAGCCTCTCTTGTTTGATGCATGAGTAGACTGCCTTTCTAGCTTACAACTCTTGGCTTCCTGACTGCCTTGTGGCACTTCTGCAGATTAATTCAATAATGCCTTCCTGCTTAAACAGGTCTACGCACTGGAAGGTCCTGGAAGGCAGCTTCTACAAGGGTTTGAAATGTGTGTGTATGTAGGTATCATACATAGGCATATTTGTTTAACTGAGTATGTGAAATCAATATGAATTAAGAATATTTGAGCTGGGCTCGATGACTCAGCCTGTAATCCCGCGCCTTGAGAGGCTGAGGTGAGTGGATTGCCTGAGCCTGCGGGTTCGAGACCTGCCTGGGCAACTTGGTGAGACCTCATCTCTACAATAAAACAAAAAATTAGCCGGGTGTGGTAGCGCACGCCTGTAGTTCCTGCTACTTGGAAGGCTGAGGCAGGAGAATTGCCGGCGCCCAGCAGGTCGAGGCTGCGGTGGCTGGGAGCGGCCACTGCACTCCAGTCTGGGCGACAGAGTGAGACTCCAACTCAAAAAAAAAAAAAAAAATATTTGACATTGTTCAAATTCAGAAAGATTAACAAAACATACAAGTTTTGGGTGTAATTAGGATGCTACCAAGAGGACTATGGGAAAATAAGGCATGCTGATCTGCTTGTGAAGGAAAATGAGAGATGTTTAGACAGAGGAAGATATAGAGATATGATACATGTTGCATGTGTGCACGTGTTAGAAAGGTCTGTAACACACATGCTTGCTAGCTCTGGTAAGTGCTATAGTTAGGGAAATGGACTGTGGAAGCTCAGAGGCAGAGTATTCAGAGAGTTAAGAATACAAAGGAATTGGGCATGAAAGAAAAGGGGATGTCTTTCCAGATTCAGAGTAGTTACACAAAGAAGGAAAAATGCTAAGAAGGTAATTTAAGAGCCTGTTGTGGGCTTTGGACCCTGGTCTCAGACTGCCTCGCCTAGGTCACGCCCCCCTCATAATCCTTTCCTCAGGCCTCCATTAGCCAGTTCTTCCGGTCACTCCTGCTCTTTTACCCTCTGTAAATGGGCTTTCTCTATTCTTTTCATCACCCTTGTACTTCAGCTCTCATCAATTTTAGTATATTGTTTAGCCATTCTGTTTTTTCTCCTTGCTGTCTTTTGGTCACATACCAGGGCCTTATTTCAATATTATCAATATTTATTCATTGTACATATTTAGTCTTAGTAGCCAAATACTTTGATATCAAACAAAACATCTTCAGTTTCTTTTTTTTTTTCCTCTCCAGGAGGGAAGAGCAGTCATAATACCACAAAGTCAACTCAGACACAAGACTCTTCATTTCAGGGACTGACAGTGAGAAAATCCAAAAGGAATGGACCTTGGAACTTGAAATCAGAAAATTCTTGCAAATATGAAGACAGATTAGAGAAAAAACAGGATAAAAAAGAATGTTTTCAGATAGTTTCAGTTACTCATAAAAAAATCCCCACTATAGAGAGAAGCCATAAAAATATTGAATTTAGCCAAAACTTCAGCTCAAAGACCGTTCTTATTAGGCAACAGATGACTTCTAGAGAAAAAATATCACTGAAGCATGAAATACAAGGAAATAGTTTCAAACAGAAATCAGATGTACTTAATCAACCAAAAATCACAGCTGAGAAACGCTTTAAATGTAGTATGTGTGAAAAAACTTTCATTAACACATCATCTCTTCGTAAGCATGAGAAAAACCATAGTGGAGAAAAATTATTTAAATGTAAAGAATGTCCAAAAGCCTTCAGCCAAAGTTCAGCTCTTATTCA
>NW_007255960.1:34684-39474 GCF_000164805.1 Carlito syrichta | reverse complement strand
GCCTTCACTCTCAGTACATCCCTGTATAAACATCTAAGAACCCATACTGTAGAAAAGTCCTACAGGTGTAAAGAGTGTGGCAAGTCTTTCAGTCGAAGGTCAGGCCTTTTTATACATCAGAAAATCCATGCTGAAGAAAACCCTTGTAAATATAATCCAGGTAGGAAGGCATCCAATGGCAGCACCTCCCTTCCTGGATGTCAGAGACTTCATTCCAGAAAGAAGTCCTACTTGTGTAATGAATGCGGCAACACCTTTAAGTCTAGCTCATCCCTTCGTTATCATCAGAGAATTCACACCGGGGAGAAACCTTTCAAATGTAGTGAATGTGGGAGAGCCTTCAGTCAGAGTGCGTCTCTTATTCAGCATGAAAGAATTCACACTGGAGAAAAGCCCTATAGATGTAATGAATGTGGCAAAGGCTTCACTTCTATTTCACGACTTAATAGACACCGAATAATTCATACTGGTGAGAAGTTTTATAATTGTAACGAATGTGGCAAAGCCTTAAGTTCCCATTCAACACTTATTATTCATGAGAGGATTCATACTGGAGAGAAACCATGTAAATGTAAAGTGTGTGGGAAAGCCTTCAGACAGAGTTCGGCTCTCATTCAGCATCAGAGAATGCATACTGGAGAAAGACCCTACAAATGTAACGAGTGTGGGAAAACATTCAGGTGTAACTCATCCCTTAGTAATCATCAGAGAATTCATACTGGAGAGAAACCATATCGATGTGAAGAGTGTGGGATATCTTTTGGCCAAAGTTCAGCTCTTATTCAACATCGAAGGATTCATACCGGAGAGAAGCCCTTTAAATGTAACACGTGTGGGAAAACTTTTCGACAAAGCTCATCACGGATTGCCCATCAGAGAATTCACACTGGAGAGAAACCCTATGAATGTACTGCATGTGGGAAACTTTTCAACCACAGGTCATCCCTTACTAATCATTACAAAATTCATATTGAAGAGGACCCCTAGGAAGTAGGTCTGCATGTGCGAAAGCCTTAAGCCAAAGCCCATCAGAGAATGCATCCTTGAGAATGATGTAGTAATGGATATGGAAAACCTTATAATAACTTAATAGTAGATATTTCATTCCATGGATAAACCTCGACTATGTCATAGATATGAGGGACGTATTTGTGTCTGTCAGACACTTAAAAACCCCTGAGATGAAGAATTTTCAGCTGGGGACATTTACTTTGGCCATTTGTAAAACAAAAGGTGTTTGTTTTTCCTCTTTTACTGCAGTGTATGCTAGATTTCCTTTGTGACTGTCAGAATCATTTGAGTGGGTGGGGAGGTGTGCTCTGGTTTTCTCATTAGAAAAACACCAAACTGGTAATATTTTTGTAGCATTTTAATGGTATACAAAATAATTTAAGAAATACATTTTTAGAGAAAAGGGTCAACATAAAAGATAGAAATGAACTGTAAACTACCTCTCAGTCTCGAGTGTTTCCTTTTCCTGACCCAATGTCAAGTTTTGTGCATGGATTTTATTAAAAAAGAAGAAATAAAAATCTAGTCTCTTGTTCTAATAATTGTGATTTGGGAATTTTCTATTCAATTCCTAAGTCTCTACACATTTTTTATTGCTCTAAAGTCATATTTATTACAAAGTGTACCTGTTATATCCCATGAGTTCTGTTAAATAGAAAAGTAGGTAATTTCAAGTTTAAAGCTACTAAGTGTGTATTTTTAATTTAGAACAAAAGGACCTAACAAATCTAACATCCCTAGCAATATCTTGAAAAGGATATTGCTGTGATCTGAATGTTTGTGTTCTTCCAAAATCATGTGTTGAAATTCTGACCTCCAAGGTAGATATTAGGAAATGGGCATTTGGGGAGGTGAGTAGGGTATGAAGGTGGAGCCCTCATGAATGGGATTAGTTCCCTTATCAAATAGGCCCAAGGAAAGACATGTGAAGACAGTGAGAAGATGCTTTCTTTGAACTAGAAGACAACCCTCACCAGACACTGACCTTCTAGCCTTGATCTTGGACTTCTAGCCTCCAGAAGTGTGAAATAAATTTATGTTTATAAGTTACCCAGGGAAAGGTATTTTGTTATAGCAGTTTGACCATACTAAAACAAATATCAGTTATTTCATAAACTCAGTAATTTTTTTTTATACCTTTGGGACAGGTGTTGCGCACTGGAAGTTTTAAAAACACCTTTCTTCAAGAAGTCATGAATAGACGGGGAAGGGGATGGAGTTGAGGGACTAGCCAATGAGTAGGCCGATTATATCACAGTATGTAAATGTGGTTGTTTTAATAAGGAAATGTGTTATGATAGTATGTTGCAGTACAAGAATGTTGTAAAGATTTGCACAAGTTGAAGGAAGAGACTCAGCAAGGAATCCTAGAGACGTCAAAGAAAGTTCTCCAGAAGCAGTGATGCCTGAGCCAAGTTTTAGAAGAACGATGGGAACTCTTCTGAGCGTGAGATAAGCATTCTGAAGAAGAAGAAATTGCATGTGTAAAAGTTCAGGTGGGTATTTTGGCATGTGAGGGAAACAAGTTCAGAACTGGTGAACAGGAGAATGTTAAAGCTTGAGTCAAAGGTGGAGGCCAGATAACAAAAGGCCTGCTCGGTGGCTCAGCCTGTAATCCCAGCACTTTGGGAGGCTGAGGCAAGTAGATTGCCTGAGCCCACGGGTTCGAGACCCGCCCGTGCCGCTTGGTGAGACCTCATCTCTACAATAAATCAAAATATCAGCCGGGTGTGGTAGCACGTGCCTGTAGTTCCAGTTACTTGGAAGGCTGAGGCAGAAGGATCACTGGAGCCCAGCAGGTCGAGGCTGCGGTGGCCAGGAGCAGCCACTGCACTCGTCTGGGTGACAGAGTGAGATTCCAACTAAAAAAAAAATGAAAAAACGAAAGGCCTGACTTGCCATGCCAAGGAGTTTGAATTGCATCCTAACATTGATGGAGTCAAAGATGTTAAGCAGAATTTGTTCTGGCAGTAACGTTAGAGGTTAAACTTAGGGGGTCCAAGAAGGCTGGACAGATGGACGAAATTATATAATTCAAGTGACAGAAGAATGAAGGTCCATACTGTAGCAGGGACAGTATGGATGAAGAATAGAGGACGGATAGTCATTTCTTAAATTACTCATTTCATAGACATGGTTTTCACAGGCAAATAGGTGATGGTGGTGAGTGAGAACTAAGCTGATACAGAGAGGGTTGCCAGCCAGATATGTCCTCTAGTTAATGGTTGTGTTCCTGTATGGACTTTGCATCCTGTGTGGACTTTGTTGGGTTGCCCTAAATGTATTCAGGAGTATTTCCCCTATTAATGAAAAGTTAGCACTTAGAGCTGTTTTTCTATTTCAGTCATTGGCACTTAAATTGCTTCAGTGGCAACACCAGCTGGAAATCATAGCTCCACAAATAAAGATCTGAACAATTCCTTAGGGCCTCTCCTTGATGTTTGACTGAGGGAAGGCGAACAGGGGGAGCTGAGAATAAAAGTACTTGTTTTCCATATTAAGGAAGAAAACACTTCTTTTGGCCAAGTTCTCAAGTTGTAAATAATTAATCCCCAATAATTAGGGAGATCTTGGGGTCAGTACACATACTCTGAAAATCAGCAGCAGCCTCACGTCAGTGGCCACGTTTCTGAAAGTTAGCAAGTGAATGACAGCCTCCAGCTTCTGAGACTCAATTAGTGACAGCTTCATGCTTCTAGACATCAATCAGCAAGTACCACCTTCCAGTGACTGCATTTGAAAGTTCGCCAGTCAATAACAGCCTTATTTCAGTGATCACACTATCCCTCGAAAAATCTGTCAATTCAGCTGGGCTCAGTGGCTCAGCCTGTAACCCCGTGCCTTTGGGAGACTGAGGTGAGTGAATTGCCTGAGCCCGCGGGTTCGAGACCCGCCTGGGCAGGCGAGACCTCATCTCTACAATAAATCAAAAAATCAGCCGGGCATGGTAGCGCGCACCTGTAATTCCGGCTACTAGGAAGGCTGAGGTGAAAGGATCGCTGGAACCCAGCAGGTCGAGGCTGAAGTGGCCGGAAGCGGCCACTGCACTCCAGTCCGGGCGACAGAGTGAGATGCCAACTCAAAAAAAAAAAAGAAAATCTGTCCATCTGTACACACTCCTGCTTCTGAACATCCACCAATCCCTGGACACTGAGCTTGCCAAAACCTTGGATAAGATCAGTGCTGACTTTCTTCAGGGGAACTGTCCTTACAGTCCAGCTCTTCCTTGTGGGCACTCAGGGCGTTCACCTTTTCTGTGTCACATATCAAGTCCAATTTGTTAGTTTGTAAGTTTGCAGTCATTTCGACAGTTCAACCCCAATTTACTGTTAGTTACTTTTCAGCCTTGTGAGTAGATTATCAAATTCAGTATTTTCAATTCTTGCATCTATTATAATTATATTTTATATTTTGTGTTAAAAATACTTAACATGAGATCTACCCTCTTGTCTATTTTTCTTTGTATATATTTGTGTCCAAAATGCAGAGTCATAACCCACTTTTAAAACTTTGGGTGTCTATTAAATGACAGGAAAGTTGTTTTGAAGTTCTTTCTGCAGTTTGCAATTCATTCAGTATCAAAAATGATAGAAAGTCAGATATACGCCAGCATACACCAACAACCAAGCCTGAGAGATACATGATTTTCTCCACTGGTTCTAAAGAAAGGGATACTGCCTGAGCCTGTGGGTTACCCGCCTGGGCAACTTGGCAAGACCTCATCTCTACAATAAATCAAAAAATCAGCCGGGCGTGGTAGCACGTGCCTGTAATTCCGG
>NW_007255960.1:28440-34655 GCF_000164805.1 Carlito syrichta | reverse complement strand
ACTGCACTCCAGTCTGGGCGACAGAGTGAGACTCCAACTCAAAAAAATAAAGAAAGAAAGGTATGAAGCAACAATGCTCCTTATTAAAGGAAATTCAAATGAAAATAGAATAACCACAACAGAAGTTGTAATGACCTTCCATGCTGTGTATTACCGTTTTTTCAGCACAAATGACCAACTGAACATACCAAAAGTATTTTCTGATTTCTAAAATTGCAAATGAATTTTCAGGTGCCAAGATAAAATAAATACTAAAAAGATTAGTTTCAGCCAGGCTCGGTGGCTCAGCCTGTAATCCCGCGCCTTTGGGAGGCTGAGGTGAGTGGATTGCCTGAGCCTGCAGGTTCGAGACCCGCCTGGGCAGGCGAGACCTCATCTCTACAATAAAATAAAAAAATCAGCCAGGCGTGGTAGCGTGTGCCTGTAATTCCGGCTACTCGGAAGGCTGAGGTGGAAGGATCGCCGGAGCCCAGCAGGTGAGGCTGTAGTGGCCGGGAACGGCCACTGCACTCCAGTCTGGGCGACAGAGTGAGACTCCAACTCAAAAAAAAAAAAGATTAGTTTCATTTACTGTTTCAGAGATTATTAAAATCTAAAATGCCTTCATCTTTTTAAAATGTAGTCTCAGATGCAAATAATCACAATGGTAAAAAAATTCTCCCTTGTGCCATGTTTTTTTCCTTGAAAAATCTTGCTTATAAGATTATCTCATCCCTTCCAGATGAGACCTCAGAAACAATGTAAAATGTTTGCAGAAACTCAGTTGAGTTAAGGAAAATTGTACTGTTTTGGTGGATTTAAAACAAATACAAATTTAGGTAGATGTATCAAATTTTTATTGAAAATTGAAGCAAAGCCCTGGAATACTCCATGGAAGGTGTGCACTGTCCTGCCCATATTCTGCATTTCAACCTGACGCTACAGAGACAACATCTGATGCCTGTTCTATTAACATCATGTTATAGTTCCCTTCCTCAGCATTTAAACTGTTTGAACTGAGTAGCTGAAGGATTTTTGTGCTCTTGTTGGCATTCAGTAGTCTTCAGTTCTCTAACATGCAGAAACTTGTTGGGATTTCCAGTTTCAGCTATGACATGTAAACAGTTTGGAAGTCATCTATCCTTACTAGAAAAAACTGGACAAGCTGAAGATCAATTGCTTTCCTGTTATCTGAGAACTGAGATTACAACACTGAAATCTGGAGAGACAGGCATATCCAGAGACACAGCTGAGATTTGCTTACTTGGAGAAGAAGCTACTGGAGCCACAAACGTGGAAAGGAAAATTTTCCTCTAGGTAGGAAAACTTAAATGGTAATTTTGATGAATTGCTGGAGACTGAGTGTAGACTAGAATGAGAGTGAGAGACTGCTAGGAGCCAGAGTGTTAAGGGTTACTCCTTGCTTCCATTGCCATCAGTTCCAGAAATCCCACCAGATTCACGTAATGATCTCAGAAATCCCCTCAGGGCTCTGGCAGAAGGAGGTTAACTGTGCAATAAACCCGGAGTCTTCTCCATGGACACCTACACCCTGGGAGAGTAAGTTTGCCAAAGTCTGCTAGCTGGAAGGAAGGACCTTCCTGCCACTATACCTCTCTAACCTTCCTGTCTCACCCAAGAGGTGAAACATTGTTAACAGAGGTCAAGGCTTCAAGGAAATAGATCGGGAATGCTGCCACCAGGGGAAGGAGTTGAGGACTAACCCAGAACTTTTTTTTTCTGATACAAATTCCTAACCAAGAGGCTTCGGGGGGTCATGCCTGATAAGGACTCTCCACATGGAGTTTTATTGCCCCATAGACTCAAGTTTGTTTTCCAACCTGTCTCTGGCATAACATCACATAAAAGATGAAGAAGGAAATCAAAGTATTTTATGACCCTGTAAACTTGTCTCTAGGGACTCTCAGACTCTGGGCACCTTGTCCTCTACTGAATTTCAAGATTCCTTAGAAACTACAGATTTCCAGCCACTAAATCCTTAAATCCACCTAGGACCTGCAAGACCCTGCTTAGAAATGTCCCTCCTTCCTGGGCTGAACCAATGAAAATCTCACGTGTATTGATTTATGGTTTTTGTAACACCTTCCTGCAATGTGTATCACCAACTGCAATTCAACCATGGCAGGCACATGTTCTCAGGACCTTTTGGGGATGGGTGCCCTGGGCGGGTCAGAGCAAACCATCTGAAAGTATTTTACAGAGTTTGGCATTTTTTCGGCAGCAGAGCACAGGCAGAAAGCCCCAACACTGGAGGAACACTTGAGTCGTCCCAGCCCTCGGCACAGGCCCACTGCCAGATGTAACTGGAAGATTATGGAGTGCACTCCTTACGCCACCAAACCTGCAGGGCTCCAGAGCAGCCACGCTGGGTTACAGCTGCCAGAACCACCGTGCACACCCGCGGAGGAGAATTGAAAGGACATAACATGGATTTATTTACCCAATGAGCAGCCGTTTTAATATCGCCTAAATCTCATGTTTTTCCAGCATTTCACTCAACTCACCCTCTAATCACTAGCCAAGGACAGAAGCAGTTTCTCAGAGCTATTGGTAATGGTTTTACAGCCCTCTCCCCAACTTGTTTTGTGCTAATTAGCTTTTCTCTCTCTTTTTTTTTTTTTTTTTGAGTTGGAGTCTCACTCTCTTGCCCTGACTGGAGTGCGGTGGCCGGGAGCGGCTGCCTCGACCTGCTGGGCTCCGGCGATCCTTCTGCCTCAGCCTTCTGAGTAGCCAGAATTACAGGCATGCGCTACCATGCCTTGCTGATTTTTTGATTTGTTGCAGAGATGAGGTCTCACTGCCCAGGCGAGTCTCGAACACGTGGGCTCAGACAAGCCACTCACCTCAGCCTCCCAAAGGCGTGGGATTACAGGCTGAGCCACCGAGCCCGGCTAGCTTTTCTGTTTCAGGCATTTGCCTCCACCCATAAGACCCGGGTCAAACTAATCAGCCCTTCACGACCTTCATGACAGAGACCCCCATCACTCTGGCAGCAGTCATGTGACTAGCCCGCCACCTGTCCATCATCTGACATCAGTACCTGTGCTTGCCTGCCCCTTCGAGATGATGTGGGGTGGACCACCACCCGATCTCATCAATGACCTTCCCCCATCAAAGGGAAAGAGTAAAAGGACTCAACCATGAGCAGCCAGCCGCCATTGCCTGACTAGACTCTGGCCATGTGCTCGAGCTATGGCTGTTGCCATGTTTCCTGGTTTTGGCCCCATCCCCTACCTTGGGGAGGGGAATCTCTTCTGTCTCTCCCTCCCTCCTTGCCTCCCTCCCTCCCTCTCTCATTTACTTTCTAAATAAACTATATTTTCTCATCTAACTTCTGTGCAATTCTTTGCATCTTTCTCCCGGCACTGGATCGCACTCCCAACACCCACACCCTGGTGGGCCTGACCTAACATTCTGAAGGACCCCCCCTCGGGAATGTGACCTAACAAGGAGTATTTAGGGAATACTCAAAGTCGAGTGGAGACAAAACCAAGGATACTAGAGGATTGGAAGCCCCTGGCACCTATGGCTAGCCAGTTCCTAGCTAAGTTAATGTTAATATAGCAGCATGACCAAGCGAGATTAATCCCAGAAATCCAATGTTTGCTCAACATATGAAAATCAATCACACCACATTAATAGAATGAAAGAGGGAAGACAGTTACCTTGATGCAGAAAAAGCGTTTCGAAATTCAGCTAAATCTACAGACACGTAGAGGGTGGGGTTTCAGCAAGTCCTGCTTCACTGGAAACTCAAGTGAGGTGGGAAAAAAATTTCAGAAATTGTGGGGTGCATTTGCAGCCAACAGCCACCTCTTATTTTGCAGTTGGAGCTGTGGGGCCCAGAATCCTTTCAAATCCTTGCCCAGGTAAAGGCCAGGCACACCTTCCCAGGTTTCCAGTCCAATGTTCATGTAGGTGCCACCCTCAAGGGATTTGGCTGATCTCATCTAAGTCCCAAATCCTTAAGCTAGTCAACAGGGAGCATAACCCTTACAGACTGGATTCGATCAGGAGGGGAAAATACCAGGACTCGGAGAGAACAAAGGCTATGCCGGAGCTCACAGAACACGTGAAAGTGCTGAGATCCAGTCCCAGATCTTTTCCTTGAAAGCCAAGGTCTTGGGTGGCCCCCTGGGTCCCCCTCCCATTGTGGGAGCTTTTCTGTCCTCTCAATAAATCTTGCTTAAAAAAAAACAAGCCAAGGTCTTGATACCCAGCACTCACAGCAAGTGACGGCCCATTCCTTGCCATCGAGGCCAGCTTCTGTCCCTTGATCTTGTGTGCCCTCTGACATAGCAGTATCAGATATGTGTCCGGGACCCCTCTACCTCACGCCCTCCAGTTTCATGCCCTCTTCCCACACCTTGTTTAGAAGTGGCATGAATTCTCTCCGCTTCAGACTCCTACTTCCTGACACCTTTACCTGGGCAGGGATTTGAAAGGATTCTGGGCCCCACAGCCTCAACTGCAAAATAAGAGGTGGCTGTTGTCTGCAAATCCTAGAGGAATTTGAAGCCCCTATGCTACCTATGGTTAGCCAGTTCCTAGCCAAGTTAACATAAATATAGCAGCATATTAAAATGGCAAAATGCTTTGCCATTTAAGACTTGCAGTGTATTCTTTTTTTTTTTGAGTAGGAGTTTCACTCCATCGCCCAGACTGGAGTGCAGTGGCCGCTCCCGGCCACCGCAGCCTCGCCTGCTGGGCTCCGGCGATCCTTTCACCTCAGCCTTCTGAGTGGCCGGAATTATAGGCATGCGCTACCACACCCGGCTGATTTTCTCTGCATTCTTATAAAGATATTTATGAGAGTAAGAGAGAGAACAGAGAAGGGAGTAATCACAGAGACAAACATAGCAATCCCCATTGTGCAGACAGAAGCCTACCCTTTTCTTTGCTGAAGACACTCAGAACAGATTTCATGAGGACAGCACGTACCTCTCTCTGAATCTTGGCCTTGAGGGAGAGGCCACGTTCGCTCTGGATGAGGTCAGACAAGGTCTTTCAGGGCCACTGCTTTGTCTACCAGTTCCGGGGGGCAAGCAGGAGAGAGGCATGGGGCATGCTCACATGGCAAGTCCTTTGGGCTGATGTGCACAGGGTCCCATCTCAGAATTCTCTGCCCTTCTCCACAGTGTGATGAGCTGCACTTGCTGAAGTCGCTCCCTTGTGACCATGAACGGGAGATACTCATACAGAAGAGAAAGGCCAGAGATGTCCTCCCGGTTGAAACCAAGGTTTCTTGGGCCCTTCACCGAGGACAGGGTAAGACCTGAGGCTTTCAGGGAGACTAGTAAAGTTTAAGTCCTAGAAAGGGACGACTCCATTTTTACCATGGTTTAGAGCTGCTTATACTTTCAAGGTTATGAGAGAAGAGAGGTTGTTGAATGGGCACAAATATAGTTTGCTTGAAGAAATAATACCTAGTGTTTGATAGATCAGTAAAGATAATAAAGCTTACAATAATCTAATGTATATTTCTTTTTTTTGTTTTTGAGTTGGAGTCTCACTCTGTCGCCAAGACTGGAGTGCAGTGGCCGCTCCCGGCCACCGCAGCCTCGACCTGCTGGACTCCGGCGATCCTTCCGCCTCAGCCTTCCGAGTAGCTGGAACTACAGGCGCACGCTACCATGCCCAGCTAATTTTTTTATTTATTGTAGAGATGAGGTCTCGCCAAGTTGCCCATGCGGGTCTCGAACCCGCGGGCTCAGGCAATCCACTCACCTCAGCCTCCCAAAGCACTGGGATTACAGGCTGAGAATTTTTAAATGTATAGAAAAAAAGTTTAAAAAAAGAAAATTACCTATTGTTTCAATACCAACCCCACATAATGTTCATAATCATTTACATAGCCAGAATTTTGGAATTCAAAGGAATCTGAAAGGAATGAAGAGAGAAGTAGAGAAAAGTAATTGAGGCTTAACTGGTGTCACACCTGAATATGTGTGTCTCTCCAAAATTCATATGCCTAAACCCTGCCCCTAATGTGGTGATGGTATTAGGGGGTGGGGTCTTTAGGAGATAATTAAGACTTAGATGAGAGCAGAGCCTACTCCTTCAGAGACTCTTGACACCACTTTTTTTTGAGTTGGAGTGTCACTCTGTCGACACCATGAGGTAAACATTGCTATCTGTTCTCTTCCAACATTTCTTTCTCATTTTTCCAATCTCCCTTGTTGCATAACACTCGATCCCTCTTTTTTTTTTTTTTT
>NW_007255960.1:13770-28135 GCF_000164805.1 Carlito syrichta | reverse complement strand
TCGAACCCGTGGGCTCAGGCAATCCACTCACCTCAGCCTCCCAAATGCGCGGGATTACAGGCTGAGCCACCGAGCCCAGCTCATAACACTAGATCCCTCTTAAAGCGGCTTTCCTTTTGTAGCGAGGGTACCTGAAAAGACTCCATTTATTTTCCTACAAATAAAATAAAGAATTCAGGAATGGTTTTGCATTTGTGCCTTCGCAACTCCCTGGGTGCAGCTGCCGTTTTCACCAAGGGACGAGCCCTGGCAAGGACCTGAAGTGGGATCCTTGGCACATCAGAAACTTCCACTGGCTCACCGGGTCCCCTGGGTTTCTGGTTTGTGAAGACCTTCCTTCACACAGGAACACCCAACATCACATTACACTTTCATCACCTTCAAACACGTTTCCTCCCACTGCCGTTCTGTTTTCAAAAATTCAGCCAATAAATTTCACATCATTTTTTACACTGAAATGTTGAAATAATTTCCCTTAAATTAGATGGTTTTCCCATATCTTAACTCTTGAAAAGACAAGCACACCCAGAATGTGTAAAAACCAATCTTTCAAATTCACACCCCTCCCCCCCGAATAAATCTCAAGAAGTCCTTCCTAAATCAGGTCCTAGTCTTCTTCCCCAGGCCGTAGAGATTCTGAGGAACTTTCATTTATTGTCAGAAATAAGCTCCCTGGCCTTTGGGCTCTCTCACAGCTGAGCTGCTCCGCCCAGATTGTATACCAGAGCTCCTGACACTTGGTGCCCAACCTGGATCATCGTATCAGAGTCGCTGAGAAGGGACTCTCAGAACAGTTACAGTCTCTCCTGGTAGTTCTAACCACAGCCTGGCAGTTCTCGTCTCATCTAAGCCTCCGCCTCGAACAAGGAGGAGGGTAAGGACCAAGGAGGCCCCTGGTCTCAATGCGGTTCATGGTGAAGCCCATGATGCTCCTCTAAGGCAGAGGTCATGAATCAGGCTGGTGTCAGACCCACCCGGGGATCTTTCACAAACACAGTGACCTGGGGCCCTGCCCGTAATATGACATCTGAAGGACTGAGATTGCTCATTGAAAAAGTCTTCCAGTTGATTCTGTCATAGAGTCAGAGCTGGGCAACTGTCCTACAGTTGATTTGCTTGCAGACAAGATCCACAGTTTCAGGGCCAGGCACAGTGGCTCACACCTGTCATCCTAGCACTTTGGGAGGCCAAGGCAAGAGGACTGCCTGAGCCCAAGGGTTCGAGACCAGCCTGGGGCAACTTGGCAAGACCTCGTCTCTACAATAAATCAAACAAGTAGCCAGGCGTGGTGGCACATGCCTGTAAACGTCAGCACAAATAGCTAGTCAAGACACATATGTTTAGAAAGTATCTTATCATTCATTTGTGTTTGAGAAGAAACTTGTTGGAAAAGAAGAATTCAGGAATGGTTTTGCATTTGTGCCTTCGCAACTCCCTGGGTGCAGCTGCCGTTTTCACCAAGGGACGAGCCCTGGCAAGGACCTGAAGTGGGGTGCTGGGTGTGGAGACTGAGGGGCAACTGGAGGCAGAGCTGCCCTAAGCTCCGGTTTGTTGGCATCAAGAACAAGGGTGCCAGCCTTTAGAGGAGGACTGAGGCTCATAGCACTTGGAAGAGAGGGCCGAGTGCCGAGCTCAGGCTTTGGTCACGATGGTCCTTCGGTAGGGTGGGGTGGGCTGGACAGGCCTGAAGTGGGGAGCATGGCCGAGTGGGCATCAGGAAACAGAGGCCCGAAGTCTGTCTGCGGAAACGAAGAGGATGTGTATTTCTCGACGACAGAGAGAGAACCAAGGCCTAGTCCTGAGCCAGTGGACATGAGATGGCTCTGACTGAAGAGGGGACCAGTCACTGTAAAGCCCCTTCCCTGTTTCTCAGACTCTAGCCTGAGGTAAAGACCATAAATCTTAAGGACTGTGTGGAGTGGAGTGGAGTAAGTTCTGAGACTCAAGGTTTATCCTGAGTGGGACCCGGAATCCTGACGACTTCTGAGATCCCAAAGCCCAAAAGCCCTCTAAGCGTCATGTACCCAAGAGCATAATCTCCCTGGACACTCCGTGCCGTCCTCCATGGCCACCACCACTGGCTGCAGCTGTGAACCGCCAGTCTCCCTCTGCTTTTTCTTCTGAAAACACAAACCCCACGGCTGTCCTCCTGTGAAGAGAATAGTCTCCCCCTCTCCTCTCTGCCCTACACTCTTCTTTCCACCTAAGCCTCTCCCTGGGTGTCCCGACATCCATGCCCACCCACTCACCCTCAACCAGCGGAGGCCTGATCTCCTCCTGTCCCCTCCACTGCGAGTCACAAATAATGCCCACGCCACTCTCAGAAGACAACGCTGACCATTCAGCGCTAACCCTGGGGGCAAAGGGTGATTCCCATGTAGGGTGCTAATAACCCTCCTCTTGCATCTGGGGGCGTGGCTCTCAGAGACCCATGGAACCTTGCTGAGTTGGTCTCTGATTTCCCTGTCGTCGAAGTTGTTCAATCAAGTTCTAGTCCAGATGAAGGGATTTCGCAAATGTAATCAAGGTACTGGATTAGTTTATCCGTGGCTACTCCAAAGTATCAATGTAGGGTGGGTCTGACTCAATCACACCCAAGATGTTTAAAAGATGCTGGACTTGCACGGGGTTCAGAGACCACCAGGAGCAGAGAGGACCAAGGGTGCTTCCCCGCTTGGAGACCTTGGCGCTCTCCCGGGTCCCACCAGGGCTGAGGAAGGACTGGTTCTCTGCCAACCCAGGATCAGGCCCCGTAGCTGCTGCGAGAAGAATCCCAGGAGGACACCCAGACATGGAGGTGAGGGGGCAGGTTTCGTCCTGCTTCACGGGAGGGAGGCTGGGCTATCTTCTGTTTCGGCCCACAAGAGTTGTTCCAGACATTGGGATGTGTGCATTTCTGCAAATATTAACTCGCTTGACCCTCATGGTAGCCTGATGGAAGGTGTTACTGCCATATTCATTTTCTAGCGAGGGAAACCGAGGCGCAGCAAGACTAACGACTTGAACTGGGACCCGGGTGCAACCTCATAGCTGGGAAGAGCCAGAGCTCTGATGGCCGAGCCCAGGGCCTTCGTGGCTGCTCCCGGCTGCCTCGGCCTCTCTGTTCTGGGTTTCAGCGGCACTGTGTGCTGCTTTGCGAGTCCATCTCGAGGCTTCTGTCCTTCAGCCCCACAAGTGCCCTGAGTTCTTTGTGTGTCCTACCGTCTCTCGCGCCTTCCTCCGTGCTCGGCCTTGGCTAATCTCCAACAGCCACTTCCAAGGCTGGCTCGGCTAATTCCACCGTCCCTGTCATTTCCGGGTCCATTGGTGGGTTCTCTACTAGTGGTGAATTGCATGTCTCTGTTCTGTGGCTTGCCGGGTCATGTAGGAAGCCCGTGTCGTGCATGTTACATGATTAGGTCCTGGGTGGTCTGAGCTCCTTTACTAATGTTGGGCTTAATTTCCTTTTTTAGATTACAAAATATCATTTTTTAAAAAAAGTAAACCAGAGAAAAAGAAAGGGGAGACTCACCTCCCCAAGGCAGGGAAGAGCACATGGCCACACCAGAGCCCAGTAAGGCGACGGCTGGGCTTCCTTGTGTCTGTTGTCCTGCAGCTAAGTTACCTGGAATGGATTGATGGCGGCTTTGGGGATTCTTTGGAATCTCGGTTCGTGGGGATCGCTGTGGCTGAGTTGTCCCCACGACTGAGGCAACACCCTGTTAGCACCCTCAAACCCCCTGGATTCGAGGGACTTCCACGCCGGCCGTGGAGACAAAGATCCTTCGCAGCCCGTGACGTTTGCTCCTTCCCAGTGGTTCTTACTCCCTGGGCGGTTCCCTGCCACTCATGATCTGATCTATGCTTGGACAGGGAACTCCCGGAGGATCCAGAACTCTCTTTGTCACACCCCACCCACCTCTCCCCAGTGCTGCTTTCGTGTCCTGTCCTGGCCCCCAAGGTCGAGCCGACTTCACCACCCAGCTCTCACTTCTGGCGAGCACACACTCCTCGCTCCCATTCCCTCTCCTTGCTTGTAGGAGCCCGATTGAGGCCTGGCCCCACACCACTGTCCTTGCTCCTGTCTCCAGTGTCTGGAAGCCACGGGTTCACGTAGCTCATCTGGCAGTCGACCCTTCCAGTACCAGGGGATCAGAAGCAACATCCTGAGACTTTCGAGATTCTGCTTTTTGTTGTTTTTTTTTTTTGAGTTGGAGTCTCCCTCTGTTGCCCAGGCTGGAGTCCATTGGCATGCTCACGCCACCGCATCCTCGACCTGCTGGGCTGTCTGTCTTCCAAGTAGTTGGAACTACAGGTGTGCACCATCGTGCCCAGCTAATTTTTTGATTTATTGTAGAGAAGAGGTCTCGCCAAGTTGCCTGGGCTGGTCTCGAACCCGTGGGCTCAAGCAATCCACTTGTCTCGACCTCCCAAAGTGCTAGGATTATAGGCTGAGTCACCGAGCCTGGCCATTGAGATTGGCTAATTTGGAATCTATTTACAAGTAAGCCATTAAGAGGTTCCTGTTACATAAATACTCATTTTTACTTTTTTTTTTTAATCAGAAAATGACCCTTCAGACGGAAACGGACAGGAACACCCAGAAAATAATGAAGGAAAAGGAAACCCAAGAACCAGAAAGGCCTGCATCAGGTACAATGTCAGAGCCACATTGTGGCAGAGAAAAGTGTAGCTCACCTCCGCCTTCCCAATCTGACCCGTCCATCCCAGCCCCGAGATGGGGACAGCGCAGGAGATCCCGGGGGTGGCCTCAGCTCCCTGGGAGCTCCCTGCCCACAGCCCTGGTGGGGGTGGGATGTAAGCCCCACACCAGGGAAGCCCTCCCAGGCAGCAGATGGGCCATGTTGCCTGCCAATGTCCTCTGGAATGTTGTGGGAACAAAGGAGATCTGGGCTCAGAAGTTCCTTCACCGTCCCTAGGGACTGTATACCTCTGGTATTAGGACTCAGGTTAACACTGAATCCCTGGACTTCTCCTTTGGGGTCTAACTGTCTCCCACGAGCTGAATGAACTAGGGCAGCCCCGTCAGGGTAGGGGAAGGGTCCCCAAAACGTGCCAGAGGACATTCACTCTTCTCTGTCCCTTCTAGGCCAGTTAATCAAACCGTGGAGCGACCAGGAAATCCGGAGTTTCCTGCAGGAATGGGAATTCCTCGAACACGAAGTGAGCTTCAGGGTGAGAAAGAGGAATCGCGCCGTCGCCAGAGCCATCGCCGAGCGCCTCAAGCAGAGGGGCGTCAGGAAGAGCTGGCGGGAGTGTCTGCCGATGCTGAGAAGCTTGCAGGACTTGTACTACACCGTTCTCGAGGCCAACCAGAGGCCGAGGAGCGAGCCCCTGCCGTGTCCCTTCGGAGAGGCCCTGCACAGGATTCTGGGCCATGAATGGGACGACAGCACCTTTTCAGGTATTCGCCCTCACGGTCCCCTAGTGACCCCCATCCCTGTCCCCTGAGCAGCGCAGAGACTGCACCCCCCACCGGGTCCCTGGGCACACAGTGCTCCTCTGAGGGTCCACCTGCCTCGTGTCTCATTTGTTCCTCCCACGGCAGGGGCCCTGAGGGACTTTGCGCCTGGCCGACTCAGAAGGGACGTGGCGAAGGGCCGGGCTGGATACAGGGAAGGGTTCGCGGCCAGGGTGGGCCATGTCCTCATGATTCTCCACGTTGTCTGTCCCAGGTCCTCCCTGTGCGGATGGGGCCGACCTCCCACCTCTGGAGTTCCAGCCCCCGGCCTGCGCCCTCCCCGTCTACTTGGAGGAGCCGCTGTGGGTGCCCCAGCCTGCATCTACTGGAGGAGCCACTCGCGCCCCAGCCTGCGATCTACGTGGAGGAGGCCCCGGCCCCCGCATGGCAGCCCTGGCACACGATCCTTCCGTGGTCAGCGCCACTCACACTTCCCGCCTTCCTCTCCGTGCCCCTCCAGCTGCCACAGCAGTGGTCGACCTCCATGGACTGAGCCGGGTCCTGGGCTCGGGGCAGGGGGTCCTGGGTCCTGGTGGCCCGCGGTGTACGCACTGCACGGAGAATAAAATGGGCAGTCAATGAATGGCTGTGACGTCATCCTTTCCGCCTCATGCTGTGGCTTTGAGGGGACCCTCGTTGTGGAGAGGCCACGGGACAGGGAGGGTGTCCAGCTTCCCTGGGACACAGGACTGTCCTCTCACCACTCCCCGTCGGGCTCCCTGTGGCAGCGTCTTCTTGTCTTCAGTCCTGTCTTCATGTCCTGGCTCTGTGGTCACAGACCTTTTTGTTCTGAGCCTCAAGTTTCTCTTGTTAAAATGAAGCTGAGTTTATTACTTCGGAGATCGTCTTAGGATAGAAACACATGTGGTATATCACTGTTAAATTCATTTCTCCAGTCTGGCTCAGTGGCTCATCCTAGAATCCCACGTTAGGAGGCTGAGGATACTGGACTGCCTGAGCCACAGGTTCGAGACCAGCCCAGGGAAGACCTTGTCTCTACAATTAGTCAAAAATTAGCTGGTAGTGGTAGTGCGCACCTGTAGTTCTAGCTACTTGGAAGGCTGAGGCGGAAGGATCTCTGGAGCCTAGCGGGTTGACGCTGGGGTGGCCATGAGTGTGCCACAGCCCTCCAGCCTGGGTGACAGGGTGAGACTCTGACTCAAAAAAAAAATTCATTTCTCCACATTTCTTGGTGCTCCCTTTTTAAAAAGAAACTCTATTTTCAGATCATTGTAGCTTCACACGTAGCTGTGACATAAACACGGGGATCTCTTATATGCTTTTCCAGGCCACTTTCCCCCCTCCCCAATGGTATTAGCTCAGAAAACCAAACTCTGATATCATAACCAGGATACTGATATTGATAAGGTCAAGACACAGAGTTGCCACCAGAAACTCTGGAGCTGTCCTTTATGAGGGACACACTCACCCTGCCACCCACGGCCCTTCCTTAACTCCTGGTAACCGCTCAAATGTTCTTGGGCAGATGCAGTGGCTCAGTCTGTCATTCCAGCACTTTGGGAGGCTGAGGCAGAAGGATCACTTAAGGCCAGGAGTTTGAGACCAGCCTGGGCAGCATAGCAAGTTCTCATCTCCACAAAAAATAAAAAAATTAGCCCAGTGTGGTGGTGTGCCCCTTAGTCCCAGCTACTCAGGAGATCGTGTGAAAAAACAAACTACAGCCCGGCTCGGTGGCTCAGCCTGTATTCCCGTGCCTTTGGGAGGCTAATATCTAGACCAGACAGGGTTACTTGGAGAGCAGGGTGGTGTGCACCTGTAGTTCCAGTTACTTGGAAGGTTGAGAAAGAAGGGTGGCCCGAGCCCAGCAGGTGACGCTGGGGTGGCCGTGAGTGTGCCACTCAACTCCAGCCTGGGTGATGGAGTGAGACTCCAGCTCGTAAATAAATAAATAAATAATTTTCACAGTTCTTCCTTTGTATATGTTTGTTAGTTCAAAAATGCCATATAAGTGGAAGCAGACAGTAGGTAGCCTTCTGGGATTCATTTCTTTCCTTGCCATAATT
The DNA here is from genome assembly GCF_000164805.1 of Carlito syrichta. Lineage (NCBI taxonomy): Eukaryota > Metazoa > Chordata > Mammalia > Primates > Tarsiidae > Carlito > Carlito syrichta. The sequence goes on along the minus strand of NW_007255960.1, from coordinate 20,650 downwards.
CTCTGGAGAGTCACTGGGATCGTTGTGTGTATCAATATTTCATTCCTTTTTCTATAAATAGTGTTCAGTCATACGGATGTACCAACATATGCTTGAACTTCATCCCACCAAAGGAGTTTCCAGTTTGAGCTACTATTAAAACGCTGCTATACACACCCAGGTACAGGTTTTTGTGTAAACACAAGACTTCCTTTGGGACAGACGCCTGGGAGTGCCATTTTTGGGGTGTACAGTTGCACATTTGAAATGATGCAGGCAAACAGTGTTCCAGATTTTATTATTACTATTTTTTTTTTTTTGAGTTGGAGTCTTACACCATCACCCAGACTGGAGTGCAATGGCCGCTCCTGGCCACTGCAGCCTCGACCTGCTGGGCTCTGGCGATCCCTCTACCTCAGCCTTCCAAGTAGCCAGGGACACGCTAACACACCCAGCTAATTTTTGATTTATCGTAGAGATGATTTGCCTGGGCGGGTCTCGAACCTGTGCACTCATGCCATCCACTTACCTTGGCCACCCAGAGTGCTGGGATGAAAAGCTGAGCCACTGAGTCCAGGCGTTTTCCAGATTTTAAATTCCCACCAGCAATATATGAGGGACTCCGTTTCTCTACAAACTCACCAGCATTTCGTGTTGACACCATTTTATATTTAAGCCAATGTATGAGTCTTTCAGCGAGTGACATTAGCTGGTGCAGCCATCAGAGAGGGCCCCGGACAGAGTTTAGAGTGGTGGGACTGGCTCCAGCCCATGGTTTCCCTCAGTCCATCATCACAGAGTAGCAACAGCCACTTAGGGTGTCGATTTCCAGTTCCCCGATGGCTAATGGTGTTGAACAAGTTATGTCTGCATATCCTCTGCAGTTCTGTGATTTTAATGGGGTTTTTTTGCCTGTTTTCTGATTGGGTTTTTGTTCTTCCTGTCACGATTTGAGAGCTTTTATTTATTTATTTATTTACTTTGAATCAGAGTCTCACTCTGTCACCCAGGCTGGAGTACGGTGGCATGCTCAGGGTCACCACAGCCTCTCAGGTTATCCTTCCACCTCAGCCTTCCAATTAGCTGTGCAACCACACCAAGCTAATTTTATTTATTATAGAGACGAAGTCTCACCCTGTTGCTCAAGCTGGTCTCAAACCCCTGAGCTCCGGCAATCCTATTGCCTCTGCCTCCCAGAGTGCTGGGATGACAGGCGTGAGCCGCCACGTCCGGCTGAGAGTTCTCTATCTATTCTAGATATTAGTCTCCCATGGGATATGGGTTATGCAAATAATTTCTTCCTGCCTGTAGCCTGTCTTTTCACACCCTGCACCCGGGCTTTCACAGGTCAAAAGTTAGGTGAGGTACGTTGTATTCATTTTTTAATGGAGTGGGCTTTTGGTGACAAATCTAAGAGCCCTTTGGTTACCTTTAGACCCTGAAGACTTTCTCCTGTATTTTTCTAAAAGTTCTGTGGTTTTTTGTTTTGCATTGAAGTCCTGGATATATTTGAGCTGCATTTTGATTAAGGTCTGTGAAATTTACGTTCTGTGTGTGTGCCTATGAACGGCCGGTTGCTCGAGTGACGTTTTTTTAAAGAGGTTATCATTTCTCCATTGAATTTCGTTTGCAACAAGTTAGGTGGGGTAGACATATCGATGTGGTTTTATTCTGGGTTTTGATATTGTTCCACTGATCTACCATTCTTTCAATATCACACAATCTTTTCTTCTTTTAGGGGAGGGCTGGAGTCTCACTCTGCCACCCACTCTGTCTGATTGTCTGCTAGTCTGCTTCATTGTCCACCAGTCTGAATGTCCTTCTCTCCGTATATCTGTCTAAGCATCTGTTGATCCATCTAATGTCCACCTGTATAAAGATCTGTCCATCTTTCCAGTCATCTGTAGGTCAGACCACCCGTGTGGCCAAACGTCCAGCTGTCTGAAAGTCTCTCCTATCAGAACATCCCTTCACATCTTTCTGCACAGGAACCTGTCAGCATTATCCAGTTGTCAGAAAGTCTTCTCTGGACATCCATGCCAGAATGCCCACCTGTCTGTATCTCTGTCCCCCTGTCTCAATATTTGTCTTTTGGAACGTCCACCTGTCTGAACCTCTGTCCATCTGTCTGGACGTCCACTTGTCTGCTGAACCTCTGGGTGTCTGAACCTCTGGGTGTCTGAACCTCTGTCCATCTGTCTGGACATCCATCTGTCTGCTGAACCTCTGGGTGTCTGAACATCCATCGGCCATGCGCCTGTCTGCCAGAGAGTCTGTCTGCCCAGGGAGGCATGCCGCGTTGGGGGCCAACTTGGCAGAAGAGCACACCACAACAGACACTCTGGAGGCGGAGCTGTGGGCTCCTCGGTTTACCACGGGGAGCGGGCTTCCTTCTCATTCTTATGTATCTGGCTGCTCCAGAATGTTCCCGTCAGCCATAGTTAGAGGCCTGTGGCTTCGGGGCCACGAGGTGGTGATCGGGGACTTTCTAGAGTTAGGACTGCTTTCGTTTTCCTCAGAAATCACTAGGGTTCGGATTCAGAGTTCTGTTTTACTGGATTCCTTATGTCGCCAAATAGGCTGACCACGGGCAAACCGCTCCGGCTGCCAAATAAGTCTGGCATAGAATGCAGAGCCAGACCTAACGCTGGTTTAACATGTGGGTCCAAACACCAGCGATTTGTGCAGAGGGGGAGCCAGCTATCCTCAGACCCGAGGGTGCATGTGCAACGCTCATGTGCTGTGCAAACTGGACCAGGGCCGGCAGACACAGTACCAATTAGGGGCAAAAAAAAATTGTTGACATTAGAAGGGTGTGGCTTGAGTCTCCCACGTTCTCCATCCAAGGGTATGACAGGCTGTGGCTGGCTTCCTTGTCTTCCTGCTCCTCTTTCTCATTGAAGGACTTAAAAAGAAACTACTAGATGTCTGTGTGTTTAGCTTTTTGAAGAACAGAGAGTTGGGGAATCTAGAAACAGAATTTCTAAAAAACTAAATAGCGAAAAGAAATAGGCCAGGCATGATGGCTCACACCTGTCATCCCAGCACTTTGGGAGGCCAAGGCAGGATAATCCCTTGAGCCCAGGAGTTAGAGAACAGTTCAGGCAACATAGCGATGTCTTGTCTCGACAAGAAAAGAAAGAAGCAGAAGTTAGACTGCAGCAGAACAAACAGTATTGGACTGAGGAGAGTCTCTACATAACACTTCATTGAACACAAATAGAAATTAACCTGCTCATGGCCCTGAGTCAGATTCAGGGGTCCTATTAGCAAGACACCCACCAGCTTATACTTTCCCATAATACCATTTTTTAAAAAGTCTGTCCTGGTAAATGATTACTTGATTTACCAATGACCATGTTAAGCTTCATTTCGGTGAAGAATAAATTAATGCAAAGTGTTTAGCTATAGCCATTCAAAGAGTGTACTATGGGCAGAAAAGTGGACACATAGACCAATGACGCCGAAGATAGCCCAGAAATAAACTCACCCGACCAATCTTCAACAAGGGTAACAAGAAAACAAAATAGGAAAAGGGGCGCCTCTCCAATAAACGATGTAAGAACACTGGATATTTACACGCAAAAGAATGAAACTGGACTCTTATCTTACCCCCACACAAAAAAGTCAACTAAAGACAGATTAAAGACTTAAGCATAAGACCTGACACTGTAGAACTCCTAGAAGAAAACACAGGTAAAAAGCTCTTTGACGTTGGTCTTGGCCGTGATTGGTTGGCTATGACAACAGAAGCACAGGTGACAAATGCAAAACTAAACAAGCAGATTGTGTTAGAATAAAAAGCTTCTGCACGGCAAAAGAAACAAGGAGCAAAACGAAGAGGTGACTTGCAGGATGGGAGAGACTATCTGCAAACTGTATATCAGAAAAAGGGCGAATAGCCAACACATACAAGAAGCTCATACAATTCAACAGCAGAAAACAAATGACCCAATTAAGAAATGGGCTTAAGGCTGAACTTGATGGCTCAGCCTATAATCCCAGCACTTTGGGAGGCTGAGGTGAGTGGGTTGCCCGAGCCCGAGGGTTTGAGACCAACCCGGGCAACTGGGCGAGACCTTGTCTCTGCAATAAATCAAAAATTAGTCGGGCACGGTGGCGCGCCCCTGTAGTTCTGGCTACTTGGAAGGCTGAGGCAGAAGGATCGCCGGAGTCCAGCAGGTCAACTCGGGTAGTCATGAGTGTGCCACTGCACTCTAGCCTGGATGACAGAGTAAGACTCCAACTAAAAAAAAAAAAAAAAAAGAAAAGAAATGGGCTTAGGACCTGAGTAGACATTTTCCAAAGACACACAAAAGACCAACAGGTACATGAAAATGTGCTCAGTGTCACTTAATCATCAGGGAAGGGCAAATCGAAATCAAATGAGATGGCATCACCCATGTTAGGTTGGCTATTATTAGAAACAAAGCAAGGCTGGGTTCGGTGGCTCAGCCTGTCAGCCCAGCACTTTAGGAGGCCAAGGCGAGTGGATTGCCTGCGCCCATGGGTTTGAGACCCGCCTGGGCAACTTGGCGAGTACTCGTCTCTACAATAAAGAGTCAAAATTTAGCCGGGTGCAGTAGTGCACACCTATAGTTCTAGCTCCTTGGAAGGCTGAGGCGGAAGGATCGCTGGAGCCCAGCAGGCCGATGCTGGGGTGACCGTGAGTGTGCCGCTGTACTCAGCCTGGGCGACAGAGTGAGACACCACCTCAAAAAAACAAAAACTACTGTGTGATCTAGCATCTACACTTTGGAGTATCTATCAAAAGGAAAGGAAACCAGGATCTCGAAGCGATCTCTGCACCCCACGTTCACTGCAGCAGTGCTCACAGCAGCCACGGTGTGAAAGTCACCTCAGTGTCCACCAACACATGAAGGGATAAGGAACGGTGGTGTATGCAGACAACGAAATGATCTTCAGCTATAAAAAAGGACATTCTGCCACTTGGGACAATGCGGCTGGACCTGGAAGACATTTTGCTAACTGAAAAACAAAAGCCAGAACCAGACAGGCAGATACTGTATGATCTCACTCACACGTGGAATCTGAAATGGTCAAACCTCGTAGACGCAGAGAGTAGAATGGCGATTGTCCAGGGCTTGCGGGAGGGAGGGAAAGAGGTGACGGTCAAAGGCACACAGTCTCACGTAGCTGGAAACTGCCAGGGGAGGGTGGGGGGTGGCACATCACATTAATAAGGGCACCTGATCTCAAACCAGGCAAAGTGGGGACCAAAGGGAGGTGCATACTTTACCTGTACAATGACTGCCTGTAGACCTAATCCTGAATTGTACCCTACATCTTTAAAATACAATAATAATAAATTAAATTAAAAATGACACCCTAAAAAACACAAAACAAAACAAAGGCACACAGTCTCAATTATGTAAGATAAATACATTCTAGAGAACTACTTAGCCTAGTGCCCAGAGCTAACAGCACGATACTGGATACTTAAACTTTGCTGAAAGCATAGGTCTCCTGTAAAGTGTTCTTACACAAACTAATAAAAATGAAGGGGACGGAGGAAATTTCAGGAACTGATAGACGTGTCTATGGCCTTGGGGGTCATGATGGTTTCACAAGTATATGCTAATTTCCAGATTCATGGAGGTATGTGTTAAATATGTATAGCTCTTTACATGTCAATTACTACTCAATAAAGTGCTTTCAAAACAAAACAAACAAATACAGCCGGGTGCAGTGGCTCAAGCTTGTAATCCCGCCACTTTGGGAGGCTGAGGCGAGTCAAGGTCGTCTCCCTCTGTTGCCCGGCTAAACACAGTGGCACAATCCCAGCCCACCACAGCCTCACCCGCCTGGGCTCAGATGATCTTCCCACCTCAATCTCCCAAGTAGCGGGACTACAGGTGCATGCCACCATGCCTGGTTAAATTTTTGTAGAAATGAGGTCTCACTATGTTGCCCAGGCTGGTCTCGAACGCCTGGGCTCAAGTGATCCTCCCACTTCAACTTCCCAAAGTGCTGGGATTATAGACTTGAGCCACCGCACCCACCCTAAAGAAACAAGTATTATTTTATACTCAGTTTTTAAAATATTAAGAGGGAAAATCTGATTCTTAGAGTTATGTGATGCGTTTTTTTTTTTTTAGTGGAGTCTCACTCTGTCACCCAGGCTGGAGTGCAGTGGCAGCCTCGACCTGCAGGGCTCAGGCGATCCTTCTGCCTCAGCCTTCCAAGTAGCTGGAATTACAGTCGTGCACTACCATACCTGGCTCATTTTTTGATTTATTGTAGAGATGACGTCTCACCAACCTGCCCAAGCTGGTCTTGAACTCCTGAGCTCAAGCAATCCTCTCACCTCGGCCTCCCAAAGTGCTGAGATGACAGGCTTGAGCCACCGCACCTGGCATGAGTTCTGTGACTCTCAGGCAAGAACTAGAGGGCAGGTGTAACCAGCACGCCAAGAAGCCGGTGGGGGCTCTGACCTGTGTGTGCGATTTAGTTCCATTGTTCTGTCACCCATCCCCTCATGGCTTGCCTCCACTTTCATAAAATGAGTTTAATAATTCGTAAAAATTGTCCCAAGGCTGAGTATCAGTTTCTATATAACTCAGTTCCTTGAAGTACCTTGAAAAACAAAAGATGGAATTTGTAAGGCATTTGTGACTCTAAATCAGAGGATGTTCAAGGACTTATGGTAGTCCTTAATGGGATATTTTTGAAAAAAGATTGCTTTGTTTGCTCATAAACATTAGTCCTATAATAATCTCAAATTAATATATATGGCTTTGCATACAAGAAGCTTCCCATCAAAATGCTAAAATGTCTTTGTGGGGGTGTAGACGCCTTTACTTTTTCTTCTTTTTTTTTTGAGTTGGAGTCTCACTCTGTCGCCCAGACTGGAGTGCAGTGGCCACTCCCGGCCACCGCA
>NW_007255960.1:13112-13720 GCF_000164805.1 Carlito syrichta | reverse complement strand
GTGAGACTCCAACTCAAAAAAAAAAAAAAAAAACATGGGGTTTCTCCTTTGGTTAACTACTGCAAAATCTTCAAAGAAGGCTTCCTCTAGCCGCAGGGAAGTGCATGGCGAAAATCAGACCCAGGATGTAATTGTAAGGGTGGCAACGCTACAAAGGAAACCAAACTCTTAGCCTTAGTGGTCTCCTGTGCCAAGTCCAGAACTCTGAGAAGCACATCTCTAGTGTGTTCAAGGCATTGTCCTTCCAATCTGTACTCAAGTCACCCATTCAGATATATATGCGGCCTTGAAAACATATAGAGCAGTTGTGGCTTTTTAAAAATCTGCATTAGGTGGGCTCGGTGGCTCAGCCTGTCATCCCGCGCCTTTGGGAGGTTGAGGTGAGTGGATTGCCTGAGCCCGTGGGTTTGAGACCCATATGGGCAACTTGGTGAGACTTCATCTCTACAATACATCAAAAATTAGCCAGGCGTGGTAGCACGCGCCTGTAGTTCCAGCTACTTGGAAGGCTGAAGCGGAAGGATTGCCGGAGCCCAGCAGTTTGAGGGTGCGGTGGCCGGCAGCAGCCACTGCACTCCAGTCTGGATGACAGAGTGAGACTCCAACTT
>NW_007255960.1:4338-13062 GCF_000164805.1 Carlito syrichta | reverse complement strand
GGTTTTTTTTTTTTTTTTTGGAATCAGAGTCTCACTCTGTCACCCAGGTTGGAGTGCAGTGGCATACTCATGGCCACCACAGCCTCGACCTGCTGGTCTCAGGCAATCCTTTTGCCTCAGCCTTCCTAGTAGCTGCAACTACAGGCGTGCATGCCCACACGCCTAATTTTTTTATTTGTTGTAGAGATGAGGTCTTGCTATGTTGCCCAGGCTGGTCTTGAACCTCTGAGCTCAGGCAATCCTCTCACCTCTGTTTCCCAAAGTGCTTGGATGACAGGTATGAGCCACGGTGGCCTTTACTCTTAAAAGTATACTGTTCTCTGTGTAAAGCTCATGTTTCCATATAAGTTGTTCCAAGAGACCCATCACTATTAGCAAACACGTCAATGTATTGTCATGCAAACAACAGCTGTGCTGAAGGTGACAATAAATAAGTCCCAGGGGCCAACAGGGCGGAGCACTTATGAGACCAGGACACCATGGGATTTACAGCACGATGTCAGCAGGTACAGAGATGATTTGATTTAGGATGTGAAGACCAAAGAGGTTCGGGTGCAGTGGCTCATGCCTGGAATCCCAGAATTTTGGGAGGCGAAGGCGAGAGGATTGCCTGAGTCCAGGAGCTGGAGACCAGTCTGGGCAACATAATGAGACTCCCATCTCTGCAATAAATCAAAAAATTAGTCGGGTTGTTGGTGGCACACGCCCGTAGTCCCAGCTACTTCAGAGGATGAGACAAAAGGATTGCCTGAGCCCAGGTGGTTGAGGCTACAGTGAGCCCCGGTGGTACCGCTGCACTCCAGCTTGGGTGACAGAGACCCTGACTCAAAAAGAAAAGAAAATATAAATCCAAAGGGGACAGCTACGGAAAGCAGGCAGGACTTCTGATGTCCCCAGGAGTGCCTCACATAGTCAAGCCAGTGGAGTGAGACCCCTGCTAGGCACAGATGCCCAGGGACTCTCACTGGAGTTTTGGCTTCCTCTGTCCCCTCTCCACACACGCCTGTGACCATTTCCAGGAATGACTCACCCACTCGCCACACACGAGTAAATGGCACACCATTAACACCAGGAAATACACAGAACGTTGAACATGTCTTACCTCTGAGTTGAGCAATACCAATGAGGGTTCCTGGGAGGGGATGAACACTCATACAACTGTGAGCACATGTGTACGTGAATACACGTATGTGAAAACCTGTTACATATATGTGTGTACTACTCCAGTGATTTGTTTTTGGTCAAAAATCTCATTATCAAAGCCACAGGGATACCCTCCAGGACTTGCTGTTCAAAGTGTGGCCCTCCACCGGAGCAGCAGCACCTAGGAGCTTTTTAGAATGCAGATTCACAGGCCCCAACTCAGAGTTGCTGAGTGAGGTCCTGCATGAGCAAGTTTCCTTAGGATTCATGTGCAGATTAAAGGTTGAAAGTACTTTTAAGAATAATATTTTTCTTGTTTTCTTTTTAAATATGAGATGGGCCGGTTGTGGTGGCTCATGCCTGTCATCTCAGTACTTTGGGAGGCAGACGCGAGAGGACTACCTGAGCCCAGAGGTTCGAGACCAGCCTGGGCAACATGGCAAGACCTCGTCCCTACAATAAAATAAACAAAATTAGTTGGGTACGGTGGCATGCCCCTGTAGTTTCAGCTTCTTGGAAGGCTGAGGTGGAAGGATCGTCTGAGCCCAGCAGGTCGAGCCTGCAGTGGCCGTGAGCATGCCACTGCACTCCTGCCTGGGTGACAGAGGGAGACTCCGACTCTAAATAAGTAAACACACAAACAAACAAAGTAATTAATTAAATAAATATGAAACAAGCTCTCACTCCATTGCCCAGGCTGGTCTCTAGCAATCCTCCTGCCTTGGCCTCCCAAAGTGCTGAGATTCCAGGCATGAGCCACTGCACCCGGCCAGCATTTCTTATTTAAGAAAAATTAAGATGAGCGTGCATAGCGCCACTTCCCATCGAGGTGGCAGGGGGGGCCCGCCCAGCCCTGGATCTAGCTGGTGCCTTTTGAGTTCTAGTTGGAAGCCTGGACCCCACCTGGGCAGGTCTGCTTCCCAGCTCTTCTGCCTCCACAAAGCACTCTCTATAGGAAGGAGAAACACGGGGGCGAGCTACAGACAGCACAACACAGCAACTGCCATCTGACCCAGGACACCAAAAAGTGTCAAGTGCAGGACTGTTTCTCCGCAGAAGCCCCCCAACTCCCTTTCCCAGAGCGACCTTCGTTTTCCCTCTGAAGTCTCCCATCTCTGTGTCTCCAAGGGCCATTCTCTCCCCATATGTTTTGACAGCCTGTTTCCTGTGACTCAGCTCACAAGACGACACTACTCCCACCCTCCTTCTCAGCTACTTAAAAAGGTAAGACTCAAGAAAAAAGGTGCGGGAGGATGTGTCAGAGGCGGAGAAAGAAGGAAAAGCATGCATCTACCCCTGAGAAAGATGAAAGAGCGGGCTGAATTCCCACCACCCTTGCGAAACCTCTTCCTGCCTCGCCATGACCGGCACCCTCCCCTTCATTCACCAGCCACACACAGCCACGCACATGCACACACACTGGGGCAGGGTGGCAGCCCCGCCTCCCCATCATGCCCAAAGGACCCACCTGCCGCCCGGTCTCAGGCACATAAGCACAGCGGCTCCCTGGACGTTCGTACACACGCCTCCCCAGCCGCTCCTGTCCAGGAGAAAAGCCCCCAGGGACCCTTCCCTCGGCTCTCTGACGTGCCTGGTAACCGGCCCCCACGGTAGCCAAGACAAGTGTGTGATGCCTCCAAACAGTAAATGTGTCCTCTTCCCTGGTCTCATGTTTCCTCTTTGCAAGTCACCTCTGGTAACTCTCCCCCATGCTGAAGATGTTCCAACGCCATGTCTCAAATACAGAAAAGGACTTGTCAGGTGACCTCTGACGGCTCCCAGCCAGTCACCTGATGGTCCTTGAGTCAAGGAATCTGCCCATTGCCATATGAGGGAGCATAACAGTGAGGCTAGGACAGGGCACGGGGGCTCATGCCTGGAACCCCAGCACTGGAGAGGTCGAGGTAGGAGGACTGCTTGAGGCCAGGAGTTCAAGATCACACTGGGCAACATAGTGAGACCCCCGTCTCTAAAAATAATAATAATAGTAATAATAATAATAATAATAATAATAATAATACCAGTGATTCTAGATTTGTGGACTTCAGGCTTCTGAAGCACAATCCAGTTAATCCTCAAACCTAAATCAGAGGCCAGCGTGTAAAGCCTCTAACATAAAGACTGCAAATACTCACCTTGGTTTTATACAAATGAAGAATTGTTTATATGAAGGCATAGTCATTGCATACATGTTTTCAGGATGAGTAGTTCGCCAAAAGGTATTTTTCTTTCTTTTTTTAAACTGTGAGATATGATACACACAGAGATCAGAGCACATAAAATGATGATATAAACTTTGCCCGTAACTGGCTAGATAATACATACTTTCATCTTTGCGGGCCATGGAGTCCATCGTAACCATTTGCTTCTGCCATCAAATGTGCTGTCTATGAGTGAGCAAGCGTGACTGAACTCTAGCAAGACTTTATCTATGAAGAGGGTCAGCGGGTCAGATCTGGCCTGTCTGACCATAGCTCTCCCATGCTGTCTTAGGCCGTTTGTACTACTATAACAAAACACCACCAGCTGGGTGATTTACTTTTTTATTTTTTTTTTTTTGAGTTGGAGTCTCACTCTGTTGCCCAGGCTGGAGTGCAGGGGCACGTTCACAGCCACCCCTGTTGACCTGATCCTTCCACCTCAGCCTTCCAAGTAGCCAGAATTACAGGCGCGCTACCAAGGCCGACTAATTTTGATGTATTGTAGAGACAAGGTCTCGCCGATTGGCCCGGACAGGCCTCAAACCCGCGGGCTCAGGCAATCCACTCGCCTCGGCCTCCTAATGTGCTGGGATTGTAGGCTGAACCACCGAGCCTGGCCCACCAGGGTGTGATTTATAAGGAACATTTATTTCCCACAGTTCTGAAGGCCAAGATCAAGTACCAGCCGGTCTGGTGTCTGGTGAAGGCCCAGACTCTGTTTCCGAGATGGCAGCTTGAACACAGCTTCCTCCGGAGGGGAAGAACACTGCATCCTCCCCTGACAGAAGAGGTGAACACTTCCCCTCACCTCAAGTCCTCTCATAAGGCATCAATCTGTTCGTGAGAGGAGCCCTCACAGCCTCATCACCTACTGAGGGCCCCACCTCTTAATATTGTGGCATCGGGGATTACGTTTCAACATGAATTTGGGAGGGGACAAAAACATTCAAACCATAGCGCAGAGTTTTCTTTATACATATTTTGAGGAAAAATCATAAAGCAGATATATTAGCAATTGTTAAAGTCAAGAAAGGGAACATGGCCAGCACCCACAGGACCTGCTCATAAGAACAGAAGAAATCCAGAGAAGGTTGGATGCTCACCTCAGTAGACATGCTGTGCCAAGGTCAGGATCTTAACGAGGAAGGAACAGAATCCGGACACTTGAAATGAGGACATGTGCCTCGCCCCCTCCTGGCTCCTGTCAACTCCTGGGTGGGGTCGGGACTGCAGAGGCCTCCCACCACCACCAATAAAGACCGACCCACCTCAAAGAAAAGAAAAAAAGATATGAGGACATCTGGGTAGATGCACTCAAAAATCGTGCATTCTGGCCAGGTGCAGTGGCTCACGCCTGTAATCCCAGCACTTTGAGAGGCCAAGGAGGATTGCTTGAACCCAGGAGTTCTAGACTACCCAGGGCAACAGTGAGATCATTAGCCTGGTGTGACGGCTCATGCTTGTAATCCCGGCACTTTGAGAGGCCAGGGTGGGAGGATTACTTGAGTCCAGAAGTTTGAGAACAGCCTGGGTAACATAGTGAGACCCAGTTTCTACAAAAAATGAAAACATTGGCTGGGCATGGTGCTGTGTGCCTGTAGTCCCAGCTGCTAGGGAGGCTGAGGTGGGAGGATGGCCTGAGCCCAGGAGATCCAGATTGCAGTGAGATGTAATCATGCGAGACCATGGCTCAAAATAAATAAATAAATAAGGGATAAGCTTGGCCAGGCTGGTGGTTTGGCCTGTAATCCCAGCACTTTGGGAGGCAAAGATGAATGGATTGCCTGAGGCTTGGCCTGGGTGACAGAGTGCGACCATGGGTCAAAATAAATAGATAAATAAATAAATAAATTTTAAAAATTCCAAGTATATTTTCCCATGCCAAGACAGAACCTACTATAATGATAACTTTTTTAAACTAAAAAATAAATGTCTTATTTCAGAGATTGTCAAAGGTCTAAATGCTTCACCTTTTCATGTCTAGCCATAGATGCAAATAATCACAATGTAGAACAGAAGAATTTTGTCTGGGGCAAAGTGAAAGAACAGTGTCACTGAAGTATTCCAGTGTTTAAAGGAACTTTTCAAATGTGTTAAACAACTGATGAAAAGTTTATCTCTTTTTCTGTTTTTGTTTGAGTCGGAGTCTCACTCCGTCGCCCAGGCTGGAAGGCAGTGACACACTCACAGCCACCCCAGTGTCGACCTGCCGGGCTTCAGCGATCCTTCCGCCTCAGCCTTCCAAGTAGTTGGAACTACAGGTACATGCTACCATGCCTGGCTAACTTTTGATTTATTGTAGAGATGAGGTCTCCCCAAGTTGCCCGGGCTGGTCTCAAACCCACGAACTCAGGCAACCCATTCATCTTTGCCTCCCAAAGTGCTGGGACTACAAGCTGAACCACCAGCCCAGCCTTTAAGAGCCAAATGTTAACCCTTTAAATGTTCTTATGAAGGACAACCTTTCTTATGAAAATAAAAAGAAATTCTGATTCGTAGCAGATAACTTTTATCTACAACTATCTTTTGAAATGGATTTTGTAAAATTGTCTTCTTTTACATGGATATTATCAAGAAATGCAAAATAATACTGAAGAATGGAAAGTCAATTATGCCTTGAAAGATATTACATGCTTCAACAAATCAAATTGGAAGATTGGTTCTCAGAGTTATTAGTTCTGTGCCAACACATATTCAGTATATGCACATACATACACACACACACACACAGTGTACACGTACATAGCTAGATATATGTATGTGTGGATACACAAAGTTCCTAATTCTCATGTCGAGTGTTTTCTCATCAACGAGTTAGTAGGCAAAAGAGCCTGTTTTAAACAGTAAAATCATCAACAAAGAGCACGAAAATGTGAAAATATGGCACTAAATATAACATGAAAAGGACACCTGTGTACCATAGGAGAGCTGAAACAAGAAGGCAGAGGTCGCCCTATTTGAACTCAGCTGGACACATTTGCACTGGGTGGCGATTTGTATTCTTTTTTTTTGCTGCTCTGCCCATGTCTGTGAATGACCACGAACATGCCTTGAGTAATGATTTGGGGCTACAAATACATTTTCATGAGTAGGCAGATTTACAGACACAGAATTCACCAATAATGAGGATTGCCTATGGATAAATAAATCCTTATTGGCATGAACACTTTTCCCACAATATATTGAGAAGAAAAGTTATAACACACCACTTAACTAAAACTTTGGAAGTGTTGGCCAAAATTAAAGCTGTTGAGGCAAAAACAATTTGATAAAGGTTAACTGGAAGCCAAATGTGAAGACCAACCCAAAAATACATATCAGCATGGTCAAGCATATCCTGGAGTCTGCTACCAGTTGGAATGCCTCATATGACCTCTAGGTTATCAAAGGCGTTCCCTTTGCAAATGGGAATAGGTTCATTATCACACTTCAAAGGAAGACAAGGCAGTGAAACAGGAAAAGGAGGCTAGCCCTTGGACCTGGGAGAAACCCTCTCTGATGGTGAGTTGGGATGGCATTCACGGGGAGATGAAACATGGTCTTTAGCAGCTGTGGTGGTTGGACAATATGCGGCAATGATAATTATAAGAACCACGGGGTTGCCGGGCTCAGTGGCTCAGCCTGTCATCCCGCGCCTTTGGGAGGCTGAGGTGAGTGGACTGCCTGAGCCCGCGGGTTCGAGACCCACCTGGGCAACTTGGCGAGACCGTATCTCTACAATAAATCAAAAGATGAGCCGGGTGTGGTAGCGCGCGCCTGTAGTTCCAGCTACTCGGAAGGCTGAGGCCGAAGGATCGCCGGAGCCTAGCAGGTCGAGGCTGCGGTGGCCAGGAACAGCCACTGCACTCCAGTCTGGATGACAGAGTGAGACTCCAACTTAAAAAAAAAAAAAAATCTGCATGACTGGTACTGTCAATCACAAGTTCCTTTCTTCACTCAACATGAAGTTGTTTAGGTCTGTTCACAGTACTACATGGAAATCAGTTCATGGTTTTTGACTGATGTGTAGTATCCACAGATGGTTTTTACTCACTTATTTTCCTAATGACGGACAGTTACATTGTTACCAATTTTTCCTTCCTATGACAAACAAAACTTCCAAGCATATCCTTAATCCATCTTCCAGATAGGGCTGAGTGAGGCTTGGGCGGGGGGTGGCAGCCCCTTCTCCAAGAGGCCAGTTTCTGCTTCTCCTTCAGCTTCCACTCAATGCCTGCCAAGAGCCCACTTCTGACCACCCTTACTAATCCAGTTATTCTTCTCAGTTATTCTTCCAGTCTCTGATTTGTTTCCATCATAGCACATGTAAAAAATTGAAGTTTCCTTTTTTTTTTTTGATTTGGGGTCTTACTCTGTCACTTAGGCTGCAACACAGTGGCACCATCAGGACTCACAGCAGCCTCGACCTCCTGTGCTCAGGTGATCCTCCTGCTTCAGTCTCCTGAGTAACTGGAACTACAGGTATGTATCACCACACCCCGCTAATTTTTTTTTTTCCTTGGTAGAGACAAGGTCTTGCTGTGTTGTTCAGGTGGGTCTTGAACTTCTGGGCTCAAGCAATCCTCTCACCTTGGTCTCCCAAAGTGCTGAGCAAAATAGGCAAAAGCAGCTTATGTAAGCAACCTGCAAACTGGTTCCAGTCACTAGGATACCAATGACAATACAAAACAGAGCCTTGCCTCCAGTCAGAGCACAAAGCCACAGAGAGTGACAGGTATTAGTCACAGGAAGTTCTCAACTTCCCTCTGATCACCACACACATTCAGATATTAGACCTTTTGGAGGTACACAAACTACAAAGTGGACTCCACTATGGAATAACAGTGGGTGTGCTGTCTATGAAAGCCTCTGCAGGTGGCCTTCAGATGTGGCTGCCTTCTAACCTGTTGCTGGTTGAGCAGAACCGGTGCAGGCCATCCTGACCACTCTTATCTCACACGGCAAAGATCTCTCGTTCTCCACTTAATAGGGGAACTTCGTTCAGTACCCGTTGAATTTACAGTCCCATATGTTGCAAGTAGAGCCCTGCTTTGCAAGTTGGCTCAGTCCAGTCGGCTCAACATATTGCACAAAGTGAAATTTCCTAGTTCTATAACTGGTCACACATGCTGTCTTGGGATGGATGACCAAGACAGCATGTGTGACCAGTTATAGAACTAGGAAATTTCACTTTGTGCAATATGTGTTGGTATACTTGGGTGACTCCAAATACACCACTATTTGATGACTTCATCTCTAACTTGAGAATCTTGACCAGGCTGGGCAACTTGGTGAGACCTCCTCTCTACAATAAATCAAAAATTAACCGGGCAGGGTAGCGTGCACCTATGGTCTGGCTACTTGGAAGGCTGAGGTGGAAAGATCGCCAGAGCCCAGCGGG
>NW_007255960.1:0-4318 GCF_000164805.1 Carlito syrichta | reverse complement strand
TCACCACACCCCGCTACTTTTTTTTTTTTTTCCTTGGTAGAGACAAGGTCTTGCTGTGTTGTTCAGGTGGGTCTTGAACTTCTGGGCTCAAGCAATCCTCTCACCTTGGTCTCCCAAAGTGCTGGGATTACAGGCATGAGCCGCCGTGCCCAGTCTATAATAATTTTTAAATGCTGAAAGAAATCACTAAATAGATTCTTTAGAGAAAGCACATCATCTGAGAAAGTTTTGAAAATGTTTTTAATTAGATCAGTGTGGGGCACAGTGACCAAAATCAATAAAACTTTTTTTTTATTTGATTTTTTGAGTCAGGGTTTCACTCTGTCATCCAGGCTGCAGTGGCATAATCGCAGCCCACCACAGCCTTGACCTGCTGAGCTCAGGTGATCCTTCTTCCTCGGTCTCCTGAGTAGCTGGGACTACAGGCACAAACCATCATGCCTGGTTAATTTATTTTTTTATTTTTGGTAGAGACAAGTTCTTGCTGTGTTGCTCAGGCAGGTTTCGAATTTGGGGGCTCAAGCGATCCTCCTGCCTCGGCTTCCCAAAATGCTGGAATTATAGGCATGAACTACCACATCTAGCCAATAAACCATTTTAGTGACTGCTCTGAAACCCAGGAACTCCATACCAAGTCTACCATACAAGTTGACAAAAACACCTCAGTGGAGGGACCATACTGCCAATTCACAGTATGAATTTCAGAATGCATTAGAGTCTGCTTAAATTGCCACTTCCTTTTTCATGGGCCTTTGGGCATGAATTTTTGGCAGCTTCTCTGCCAGTTTCCAGAACCACTGTCATGAGGAGTCCCGGAGGTTGCCACAGTCCCTGTGGCAGGGGTATCCAGAAGGTACATTCAGCTGTGATCCGGCTCTGAGATCCTTTCTTTGGTGGTAGCCAAAATTGACAAGGCGATTGGAAAGACCGGCCTGTCGTATTCCTTACAGAAGCGCTGAGTGAAATCACCTCGGTTCTTTCCACCCTCCCACCTCCCAACCACACTGCAGAGCGTGCTGTGAATCATGGAACTCTTCTCGCCTGTCCATGCCACTGAATCCTGCTCCACAGTGCACTGTGTGAACCTCCTCACAACCTGTCAGGAAAGCAGGAGCAACCTGGGATGTCACTCACCTGGGGCAGTGTGTGATGCCCAGAGACCCTTTGTGACTCGGTGTCTAGCAGTGAATAAGGCGCTGGGACCTCTGATGACCTGGACCAGAGATAAGCTGGCCCACTGTTTCATCATGAGGTACTCGGATGACTCTCATTTTGGAAAGTGGTGCTTCAGGATAAACCTTTTGGTCTTGCTGAAAGATGTTTCCTCTGATTAAGTGAGGTAAGTTTCTGTATACATTGTTGTGTGAGTTGAAGTAGTTGACAGAATGGGTTAAGCACAAGAGCTTTGAAGTAGGGCCTGGGTTTGAACAGCTTTTGGGATATGGTAACTGATCTAGGGCAAGCAACGGATGACCACCTTATACTTGAGATCATGTGGTTAGTATATGACGAACATTTAATTAATTGATAGCTAAAAACAACAAAAATATCTAACTGAATACAGATTGGTAATTATCAGTAACGAATAGGTTATAACTTTGCAAAAAGTTCTTACCTTTCTAAAGGTCACTCTATAGGATGATAAGGGTTTTGTTAACTTTTTCTTTATTTTGAGTTGAAGTCTCACTCCACTACCCAGGCTGGAGTGCAGTAGCATACTCACGGCCACCCCAGTACTGACCTGCTGGGCTCGGGCGACCCTTCTGCCTCAGCCTTCCAAGTAGCTGGAACCACAGGTGTGCCCTATCATGCCCGCCTAATTTTTTGATTTATTATAGAGATGAGGTCTCGCCAAGTTGCCCAGGCTGTTCTTGAACCCATGGGCTCAGGCAATCCACTCACCTCGGCCTCCCAAGATGCTGGGATTACAGGCTTGAGCCACCAAGCCTGGCCTGCTAACTTAGACAATTTAGATGCTTACTCTGGAACTTAGCTTTCATAAATGAGTTTTTTTCTCCATCTGAAGTTACTTATGTAGAATATATGTCCTAGAATATCTGATAAGAATATTACTCTGGTTGTGCTTCAAAGCTAAGAATTTCTTTAAATAGCTGGGACATTTTGAAAATTTTGTTTTGCTTTTAAGCCAGTCTCTCTCTGTCACCCTGGCTGGAGTATAGTGGCATGCTCAGGGTCACTACAGCTTCGACCTGCTGGGCTCAGGTGATCCTTCCGCCTCAGCCTCCCAAGTAGCTGGAACTACAAGTGTGTGCCACCAAGCCCAGCTAATTTTTTGATTTATTGTCGAGACAAGGCCTTACCAAGTTGCCCAGGTTAGTCTCAAACCCCTGAACTGAGGCAATCCTCTTGCCTCCACCTCCCAAAGTGCTGGGATTAGAGGGGTGATCCACCACGTTCGGCCCTCGTTAGTAGTTTTTGACACATAGTTTAACTTAAGGTTTTCTCATGCATACTTGTGTAGAGATGAAGTTACTGGACTAGGCAGTGTTTCTGGTATTGGTAGTGGATTCCCAGAATTTCAGATCGATCTTATCATTAAGTCTTGCCAGGTAACTGACTTAAGAGGAAGGGGTGAGGCTGCCATGTAAGGGTGGTAAGTTAACTGGTGCAAGGACCCTAGGAGGAAATGTCTACCTTCGACTTACCCACTTTGAACTTAACCAACTGAGCAAAATAGGCAAAAGCAGCTTATGTAAGCAACCTGCAAACTGGTTCCAGTCACTAAGATACCAATGACAATACAAAACAGAGCCTTGCCTCCAGTCAGAGCACAAAGCCACAGAGAGTGACAGGTATTAGTCACAGGAAGTTCTCAACTTCCCTCTGATCACCACACACATTCAGATATTAGACCTTTTGGAGGTACACAAACTACAAAGTGGACTCCACTATGGAATAACAGTGGGTGTGCTGTCTATGAAAGCCTCTGCAGGTGGCCTTCAGATGTGGCTGCCTTCTAACCTGTTGCTGGTTGAGCAGAACCGGTGCAGGCCATCCTGACCACTCTTATCTCACACGGCAAAGATCTCTCGTTCTCCACTTAATAGGGGAACTTCGTTCAGTACCCGTTGAATTTACAGTCCCATATGTTGCAAGTAGAGCCCTGCTTTGCAAGTTGGCTCAGTCCAGTCGGCTCAACATATTGCACAAAGTGAAATTTCCTAGTTCTATAACTGGTCACACATGCTGTCTTGGGATGGATGACCAAGACAGCATGTGTGACCAGTTATAGAACTAGGAAATTTCACTTTGTGCAATATGTGTTGGTATACTTGGGTGACTCCAAATACACCACTATTTGATGACTTCATCTCTAACTTGAGAATCTTGACCAGGCTGGGCAACTTGGTGAGACCTCCTCTCTACAATAAATCAAAAATTAACCGGGCAGGGTAGCGTGCACCTATGGTCTGGCTACTTGGAAGGCTGAGGTGGAAAGATCGCCAGAGCCCAGCGGGTTGACGCTGGGGTGGCCGGGAGCGTGCCACTGCCTGGGCAATGGAGTGAGACTCCAGCTCAAAAAAAAAGGGGAATCTTGAGAAGGAAAATGGGTGGGAGCTGATGCTGTTCAGCACAGCATCTTTAAGAAGATGGTCCTTTAAGGATGGGTAACATTTCAGTCTGCAGATGCAGAAATGGTAGCTATTCCAGTTAAGAACGGTATCATCTGTTTCATTCTGTAGCACAAAGAGCTTTCCCTTCCAACTTTCCTAGTGTCTTTTCAACTTTGCTTCTTGAAGTGGGTACAAATTCAATTTGACTTTTCGACTTTACTTTTTTTTTCTTTTTTTAAGTCGGGGTCTCATTCTGTTGCCCATGTTGGAGTGCGGTGGCATGCTCACAGCCACCGCAGCCTCAACCTCCTAGGCTCTGGAGATCCTTCCGCCACAGCCTCCCAAGCAGCTGGGACTACAGGCATACACCACCAAGCCTGGCTAATCTTTTTTATTTTCAATAGACACGAGGTCTCACTATGCTGCCCAGGCTGGTCTCGAACACCTGGGCTCAAGCAATCCTCTTGCCTCAGCCTTCCAAAGTGTTGGGATTAGGTGTCAGCCACTGTGACAGGCCCTCAAATTTACTTCTTGAAGTGGAGTACAAACAATCTCCACGAGAAAGATCCAAATTTATTCTAATTATCCAAAGTAGGTAGTGCAAGTTTTTCTACCATGTTATATCACTAAAGTGAGAGACCCAAGAAACCAAGAAACTTAAAAAGCCATACTTGCTGTAAAAGTAGTGTTTAGTTCACTATATTTTATATATCCCCTACCTCGTGTTCATTGTACTTTATGAA
>NW_007255959.1:1718-2710 GCF_000164805.1 Carlito syrichta | reverse complement strand
CATTCCATTCCTTTACTTTCCTTTTAATTCCATTCCTCTACATTCCATTCCATTCCATTCCATTCCATTCTTGTCCATTCCTTCCTATTTCACTCAATTCCATTACATTCCATACCTCTACATTGCATTCTATTTATCTGATTTTCATTCCATCCCACTCCATTCCTCTACATTCCATTCCATTCTATTCCATTCCTCTACATACCATTCCATTCCATTACACTCCTTTCCATTACACTCAACTCCATTCCATTCCATTCTTTTCCATTCAATTCCATTTCTCTCCATTACATTCATTCAATTTCCATTCCATTCCATTCCATTCCTCTTCTTTCCATTTCATTCCATGCCATTCCATTCCATTCCAATTTATTCCTCGCCATTCCATCCCATTCCATTCCATCCATTCCAACAATTCCATACCTCTCTATGCAATTCCTCTTCATTCCATTCCATACCATTGCATTCGATTCCATTCCATTCCTCTCCATTCCATTCCATTCCATTCCTTTTCACTCCACTCCATTTAATTCCATTCCATTCCAATCCATTTCATTCCATTCATTTCCTTTCCTCTTCATTCCATTCCATTGCTCTCCATTAATTCCTCTCAATTCCATTACATTCCTCACCATTCCATTCCACTCCATTCCATTCTATGCATCTCCATCCAAATCCGTTCTGTCTCACTCCATTCTAATTCATTCCATTCCATTCTTCTCTATTCAATTCCTCTCCGTTCCATTCCATTCATTTTCATTCCTTTCCATTCCATTCAATTCCACTCCACCACATTTCATTCCACTCCACTTTAACACATTCCATTCCTCTCCATTCCATTCAATTCCATTCCATTTCCCACCATTACATTGCACTCCCCTCCATTCCATTCCACTCCATTCCACTCCATTCCATTCCAGTCCTCTCAATTCTATTCCATTTCACTCCTTTCCTTTCCATTCCACACCATTACTTTCCCTTCCTCTTTATTA
>NW_007255959.1:0-417 GCF_000164805.1 Carlito syrichta | reverse complement strand
CATTCCTCACCATTCCATTCCACTCCATTCCATTCCATGCATCTCCATCCAAATCTGTTCCGTCTCACTCATTCTATTCCATTCCATTCCATTCTTCTCTATTCAATTCCTCTCCGTTCCATTCCATTCCATTCCATTCAATTCCACTCCACCCCATTCCATTCCACTCCATTCCTCTCCATTCCATTCAATTCCATTCCATTCCCCACCATTACATTGCACTCCCCTCCATTCCATTCCATTCCACTCCACTCCACTCCGTTCCATTCCTCTCAATTTCATTCCATTTCACTCCTTTCCCTTCCATTGCACACCATGACGTTCCATTCCTCTTTATTACATTCCATATTTATCCATTCTATTTCATTCCATCCAATTCTATTCCTCTACATTCCATTCCTCTCCATACTTACCTCT
>NW_007255958.1:6535-6915 GCF_000164805.1 Carlito syrichta | reverse complement strand
CTTGGCGAGACCTCATCTCTACAATAAATCAAAACTAGCTACTTGGAAGGCTAAGGTGGAAGGATCGCCAGAGCCCAGCAGGTCGAGGCTGCTGCGGCCAGAAGTGGCCACTGCACTCCAGTCTGTGTGACAGAGTAAGACTCCAACTCAAAAAAAAAAAAAGAAAGAAAATTTCAGTAACTTGACCAAGGTCAAATGGCTAATATGTGAAGTTTAGACTAAAACCCATGTCTCAGTTCACAATCCAGAGAGAAAACAGATCTGGATTTTGAGAGTAGGAAGGGATCTGAGTCATTGTGATGCTAAATGCTAAAAAAAAGCCCGCTCGGTGGCTCAGCCTGTAATCCCGTGCCTTTGGGAGGCTGAGGTGAGTGGATTGC
>NW_007255958.1:0-5399 GCF_000164805.1 Carlito syrichta | reverse complement strand
CCAAGTAGCTGAAATTACAGGCATGCGCTACCACGCCTAGCTGATTTTTTGGTTTATTGTAGAGATGAGGTCTCACTGCCCAGGTGGGTCTCGAACCCGCGGGCTCAGGCAATCCACTTACCTCAGCCTCCGAAAGGCGCGGGATTACAGGTTGAGCCACTGAACCCGGCTTTAAAAGTCTACTTTTTTTAAAGGTGGAAATAATATATCAACAGTACCGCACATTTACATATAGCAGGTTGAAGCATATATAATCGCTGCTGTTCAACTATTTTTGACCTACAAAAACAGTAATTTCATGTGGCTTGATTTACTATATGTTTCCATCTCAGAAGACCTTCCAAAGTCCTCACAGGATCTGTCTCACCTCACCTCTTTCCAGGCTGTCTCATCTCTCTCCTTCACTCTTCCTGCTCCCCCAGCCACACTCCCAGCTTGTCCTTGAGCCTCTAAACTCGTCTCTGCCTGAGGGCCCTTGCAGTTTCTGATCCTCAGCCTAGAATAGTTATTTCCCATATATAAGCCAAGCCTACCTGTCCTCTTACGCTGGAGACTTTCTCTGACCCCTCACATAAAATAATACTTCTCTCCTGACCCCCTTAACCTGCTGTGTCTCTACTTAGCCCTCTCTGACATCATGTGTTTGTTCATTGTCTAGTTCTCATCGTGACAGTGTAGGTTCCATGAGAGCAGGGACCTTGTTTTGTCCCATGCTATAGCTCCAGGTTTTGGTATAGTTTCAGACATGCAAAAAGATCAATAGATATTTTTTGCATGAATGAAAGAATAATTTTTACTCTTTATTTATTTATTTATTTAGAATAATTTTTAATGATGAGGAAACCAAGGCCCAGAGAGGGCAAATGATTTCCCCAAAGGCACAGAGTTGCCTCCTGGAAAAGCTGGTGGTAGTGGAACCCAAACATTTAGATCCCAAAGTCCAGACTTCATAGAGAGCCATCCTGCTTCTCAGTGTAGATGGTCTTGATTGACCTGTTTGTCTCTGAAGCTGAGTTTGGGATACTGCTTTGGGTCCAGATGGTCCCAGAGGTGCCTTCAGCTTTTGAGATTCTATTATTCACAGTTAAGCTTCTATTTTAGTGAGGCAGAGGCTCTGAGAAAAGCAAGGTTTTGGTCACCGCTCAGGCTACAGCATGACTCTGGAAGCCAAATTCTCTGCTAGGAGTGTTGACAGGATATTTGTTGGGAGCCAGCCTTGGAGGCCTACCTGATTGACAGGGTCTGGGTGGGCCAAAGACCCCGGGCCGCAGGGCGATTCCAGGAAGCTGAGGCCCTTCTGTCTTTCACCTTTGCTGTTTGATACCGCCGAAGAATTCTTTGCAGTCGTGGAAGAAGAAAATGGCATGTTTATGTGAAGCACTCACAGCTAACCTGGAAATATCATGGGTTATTTTTCCATTTTTCCCACTATGCCACTTGGCCTTTTCTAACATATGCAAGGGTTAAACTCTGAAGCACATCAAGAATGCTTTCTTTCACTTGGTTATAAGTTACTAGATATCACTTAAGTAATAAATGATATAAGTATATCCACTCCTTATTTGATTTCGGATTATGCAGTTTAGTGTTTAGACATAAGGATTTTTAGAAGCACAAGTTTATAATAGTTCATTATAAGTTCTAACACTTATCTAGGAGTTATGTAGGTGATTTATAACACTGCTTTCACTAACTTAGGATAAGGATTAATATTAAGGTTTCTACTTAATTCTATAGTTAAAACTCTAAGTTAACATTTATAGAGTAGGTTTTCACTGAACTCATAATATAATAATCAGACACTTTTATGACAGATCAGCTAAAACAGAAAGCAACCTTGAGGGGCCTGGGAAACATTACTAAAAGCTTCTTTTGAGTTTTGTTTAGAAACAAGCACTGCAAGATAAGAGAAAAGTAACGAGGACATCTGGACAAGGGAGGCGATCACAGGACTCTGAAGAACATAAGAGCCTAAGATGAGAATATTCCGGACACATAAAGAAATATACACTTAAAGAAACTTTCTTGAAACATTTGTAATTTGGGACGTTGGACTGAGAGTGTCATTGTTGGCTTTATGAATAAGACGTTGTCTGGAAGCCTATGGGAATCTTGGTTTGTTTGCTACTAAAGCCTATGGGAATCTTGGTTTGTTCGCTACTAAGACCACTAGCTGGTAACTTTTAAAAGATATGAATGTGAAAGAGTTTTCTTTGTCTTGCCCCTTCAAAAATGGTATAAAAGCTCTGTATTAACTAGCATTAAATTGTCATCTGTTCAAGAAGCAGGTGTACGGTATATGATCTTCGTCGCTCGCCTATCCGTCTCTCCTTCAACACTTCCCACGACCCTTGCGGGGCTGGCCCCCGCAGATATTGTTTGAAAAGAAGTCCCAACCGGTGTCTCTTTTGGGGAGGTGGAACATTAATCTGAGCCTCAAAATATGAAATATTCCCCAGTTTGCAAAATGAATGCAGGATGTGTTTGCATAGCGACCACCAAGAGAGTCGTATTATGTGGAGAGGAACTAAAAGACAAAGCTCCAGGTTCAATTCTGAGAGCTGATGGCTCCGTTCTCCCCCGGGAGGTTGCCTCTGTGTAGTTAATTACAATGAGTAAAGGAAATGGGAATGGGAGCGAAGCAGAATGATCTTTCTCCTCCCCCAGGTTCCTCCTTACAAAGAGCCGGTCGTTTGAATTTAGAACCCTGGGGGCTGGCAAGACGGGCTCCATCAGGCCCAGCTGGATGGGCACACGCTCCTAACATCAGGTCACTGCTGGAGCCGTTTTTGTGTTATGTTTGTGGCAGCGAGGTGTGCGGTGGGGGCGGGGTGGGTGCTTCTGTGGGCCACAATAGTCAACTCACTTGTGAATAGCATTTAACAATTTACAAAAGGCCTTTGTGTACCTCATCTCACTGAGCGCTCACAACATGTTAAAGAGACAGAAAGAGTGGGTCAGGTGTGCTGAGCTGCCCTGCATCATGGTTACAAGAAGCTTTGCTGGGATTTTGAACTAAATCTTCTCCTTCCAGAGTTCAGCGCTCTTTCTTCGCCCCTGGACAATTGTTGACATCTTTCCTGATGTCTCTAAGGAAAGGGGCAAAGGAGGGAAAGGGACAAATGCCACTGCTCCCCTTTCTCCAGACTAACAAAAGCTAACATTTACTGAGTACTCACCTGCTAAGAACTCTGCTAAGCACTTTCGTGGGATAGGACCTGTGACTAGTCCATTCCACAGGAGAAAAGAAAGATGCAAGAAGAGGAAATAGCTTACCGAAGAATTAAATGACGAAGGCAAGATTTAACACTTGCTGGGTTCATCAGGATAGGCTTTACTGTGTAATAGTAACAGACGACTGCACGATTTCAGTATCTTCACAAAGATTCACTGTTCCCTCAAACTGCAGGTTCATCATGGATTGGCAAAAGGGTTCTGCTTCACATAGTCACTTAGGGACCCAGGCAGAGGGACTCCACCACTATGCACCATCTGGAATAGATGGACTCCTGTTGCTAGGGCAGGAAAACAAACACTTTGGTCTGGAAGTGGCACGCCACTTTTGTTAATAGCACATTGGCCAAACTGGCCAGGTTGGCCTTGTCCAACAGCCTAGGAACTTACCAGTATCAGTAAGTACCAGTTATGCTGATGGGTTTGGCATATTAGCTTGAGAGCCCATGCTTTGAAGCACGAGGCTATACTACCTCAGCAAACACTAACTCCCCTCATCAAATACCCTTTATGGGCCAGGCGCAGTGGCTCATGCCTGTAATCCCAGCACTTTGGGAGGCCGAGGCAAGAGGATCACCTGAGACCAGGGGTTCGAGACCAGCCTGGGCAACTTGGTGAGACACCTCTACAATAAATAAAAAAATTAGCCGGGCATGGTGGTACACACCTGTAGTTCCAGCTAATTGGAAGGCTGAAGAGGAAGGATTGCCTGAGCCCGGCAGGTCAAGGCTGCGGTGGCTGTGAGCATGCTTCTGCACTCCAGCCTGAGTGACAGAGTAAGACTCTGACACAAAAAAACCCCCAACCTGGGCTCGGTGGTTCAGCCTGTAATCCCAGCACTTTGGGAGGCTTAGGTGAGTGAATTGCCTGAGCCCGCGGGTTCGAGACCCACCTGGGCAACTTGGCGAGACCTCATCTCTACAATAAATCAAAATGAGCCGGGCGTGGTAGTGCGTGCCTGTAGTTCCAGCTACTTGGAAGGCTGAGGCGGAAGGATCGCTGGACCCCAGCGGGTTGAGACTGCGGTGGCCGGAAGTGGCCACTGCACTCCAGTCTGGGTGACAGAGTGAGACTCCAACTCAAAACAAAAGCAAAAACAAAAAACAAACAAAAACAAAACAAACAAACAAACAAAAAACCCCCAAATTATCCAGACGTGTGTCATGAGCCTGTAGTCTCAGCTATTTGAAAGGCTGAGGCAGAAAGATCACCTGAAGCCAGTAGGTGGAGGCTCCAGTAGCCAAGAGCATGCCAGAGCACTCTGGCCTGGGTGACAAAGTGAGACTCAAAAACAAACAAACAAAAAAGCTCCCTTTATGCATTGTGTTTCTGGGTTTGATTCTCCTCCCTCTTTCCTTCCCTCCATCCCTGCATTCCTCCAGCACACACAGAGCAACTATACACCAGGTATTCTGTAGGCTGATGGAGATACTAAAATAAGTTGCCTGTGCCCTCTCCCTCCCTCCAAGTGCCTTTAATCTAAAAGGAAAATGCCGACGGATCAGACACAAAACCCTGTGACCAAAGCAGAAGGTTATGAATAGGATGAGATCAGTGAGCTATAGCTCAGGATCGGACTTCCCAGGAGCAAAAGGAGGTGAGGCATGTGTCAGATGACGCTTCCTGGAGGTGATGGCTTTTGAGCTGGGCAGTGAAGTAAAATTTGGAAATGAGGACTTAAAGGGACATGGGCACTCCAGGCAGAAAGTTTGGCCAAAAGCACAGAGGCAGGAAAGTGCAGGAAGATGTGGCCAGCAAATAATTCTGTTTGTGTTAGATGCAGGGTAAGTGATACGGGAGGGTTGGATGATGTAGGCTCACCTCATGGAGAAATTTGAACTTCACACTTCAGGGTGGAGGTGCAGACAGGAGCATGTTTATCCTAGGCCAAGAGCTCCTGTTGTAAAGCAGAAGACCTCACAGGGAGGGAGTGACTTTTTATTTATTTATTTATTTTATTTTTTTTTGAGTTGGAGTCTCACTCTGTCGCCCAGACTGGAGTGCAGTGGCCTCTCCCAGCCACCACAGCCTCGACCTGCTGGGCTCCGGCGATCCTTCCACCTCAGCCTTCCAAGTAGCTGGAACTACAGGCACGCGCTACCACACCTGACTAATTTTTTGATTTATTGTAGAGATGAGGGCTCATCAGTTGCCCAGGCAGGTCT
>NW_007255957.1:2350-2663 GCF_000164805.1 Carlito syrichta | reverse complement strand
TGGGGGCCAGCGTCCCGTCCACGCAGGCGCACAGGTGGGGCCGCGAGCAGAAGCCCTCGCCACAGGCGCGCCGGCAGACGGCTGCAGGAGGGGCGCGATCAAGGCCGGGTCCCCGACACGCCCCCCCATTCAGGGGACTCTCCCCCCACTCTCTCTGCCCCTCAGTCCTCTCTGCCTCTCCCTCTCTCTTGCTTTTTTTTTTGAGTTGGAGTCTCACTCTATGGCCCGGACTGGAGTGCAGTGGCCGCTCCCGGCCACCACTGCAGCCTCGACCTGCTGGGCTCCGGCGATCCTTCCGCCTCAGCCTTCCGAG
>NW_007255957.1:0-1172 GCF_000164805.1 Carlito syrichta | reverse complement strand
GAGGAACAAAGAGAGACAGAGACAGGGAAGGTTGCAGAGCAAAGGACATGAACACAGCAGGGTGGCCGGCCCCCCCCAACATCCCCAGTGCCCCCCAGCAGTGGCACTCACGCACGACACACTGGCTCCCGCCGGGCAGCGTCCTCCAGCCAGGGCAGCAGTAGGCGTGAAAGCGGGAGCCGCACACGTTGGGCCTTTGGGGAGAGGCCACGTAGCTAGTGAGCCCCTGTCCAGGTGAACGTGCCCCAGGCCACCCCTCTCCCCGGGCCAGGCCAGCCCAGCCCCCCCCCGGGGACTCCCAGTATCCCAGGTACCACGCACCCCTGTAGGATGCCGGGGCCGCCCCGTCTCCGCACACGCCCCGGACCTGCAGGCTCCACCGCCCCGTCCCAGCGGCCTTGGCCACTCGCCATGCATGACAGGGCCATCCAGACCAGCAGAAGCTGAGCCAGGGGGCCCCGTGCCAAACACAGACCCCCCAGAGTCATGATGTGTCCCTCAGAGGCTGCAGAGAGGAAGCAGAGTCGGCCCCAGACAAAACCCACCCCCCACCCCCGCCGGGAGGCCCCACAGAACCAGGCTGAGCACCAAGAGCAGCGAGTGGTTGTGGATGGGGCTGCCCCGGGGCCTGCGGAAGCCCAGGGAGGCATCCAGCCCCGACCTGGGGGCAGGTGAACAGCCGGGCTTCCTGGAGGAGGTGTGATGTCTCAGGGATGAAGTCAGCTGGGAGAAGTGTCCTGGGGCAGAAGCAAAGGAGAGAAGGACAAGGAGTGTGGAGGAGAGGGAGACAGGCCAAGGAGGCCCGGTGTCTCGGGGGTGGGTCTGGCCGTGTAATGGGACTTCTGCTTTATCCATTTTTTTCTTTTTTTGAGTTGGAGTCTCACTCCTTCGCCCAGGCTGGGGTGCTGTGGCACAAATGCTCACGGCCAACCCAGCATCGACCTGCTGGGCTCCAGAGAGCCTTCTGCCTCAGCCTTCCGAGTAGCTGGAACTACAGATGCATGCTACCACACCCGGCTATTTTTTATTTTATTGTAGAGACCGGGTCTTACCAAATTGCCCAGGCCGGTCTCAAACCAGCAGGCTCAGGCAATCCGCTTGCCTCAGCCTCCCAAAGTGTTGGGATTACAGGCTGAGCCACCGAGCCCATTTTTTTTTTTTTTTTTTTTTTT
>NW_007255956.1:2041-19579 GCF_000164805.1 Carlito syrichta | reverse complement strand
GAAGTAAGCATAATAATAACAAAATTATTCCTCCACAAATTCCTACAGTGATAAATATAGACAATAATGATTTTTGATTGACAAATGAAGAAAAATTGTTAAAGATTGACTTAGCCAACTGGGTGGACTCAAATTGCTTTTCAGCTGAACTAATGTCTTGTACTTCCTGATGAAGTTTGGAAAGATCCAAGTTTATATCGGAATGGTTCCAAATTCCAGAGATAAGATTTTTAATCCTATCCCAGGTATGAATAGATTAGTTCACTTGGAGAGGTGTGACACAAATACATTTAAACTCTGAATGACATGGCAAGGCCAATTTAATTTTCAAGGTTACAAGTTCTTGTCCTATAATCAAAATAGCCTCTTCTAATGCATTAACTTTACTTTCTAATTTTTTGTCAATAATTTCTTGAGCAGCTAAAGCTAATGAGACATTCTTGGATAACTGATCTGTACATGTAGCCGTATGAATTTCTTAAGCTAAAGTTATGGCTGAACCCGAAACTGAAGTAGCAATGGCTATCACAGCTGTAATACCTAAAATTAAAATTGCTATAAATATTTTTTGCCTTGACAAAAGTGAGTTAACCTCATACAATGTTTTTAAACTATATTCATCATCCCAAAGAGATGGAAGATTTACAGGAACCATCAAATAAGAAGGCTGTTTAAGAATCATAAATTCTCTATATGAATTAGAAAAAGTAAGACAATTAGTTAATTTGCAATATATACAAGAAATTTGATATTCGTGTCCATCAAAATAAATTGTTAAACATTTATAATCAGTGGATACTAAAAAGGCATAAGGAGATTGCAAACAAGCTCTTATATTATATACTCTTTGTCCCTGTGGACGATGCAAAACTATGGGTTTAGTAGCAACTAAGGCTTTCCAAATATTAGGTTAGGTAGCCTGTTTGTTTCTAATGAATGTAGCTAAAATTTGAGGTACCCACCCATTAGTATGAGATTTGGGGGAAATGATTATGCCTTCTGATGTTTCAGTAGTGAAATAAGATTGTAAATTAAGACCCCAATCATTAATGGAAATGCCAGAATCAGGTAAATAATATATTACTTTAGATGAATATGTGCATTTTCTTTAAACAGGATATTTAGTATTTGACTGAATGTGTAACTAATCTTTTTGTATTATTAGAAGTATAAGTGGGCACATTAAACGGATGTGGGGTCCTGGTTGCCAAATTGAGTTAGATTTTTCAGGCATTAATAGTTTAAGAAACCAATTATTTCTAGGGTTATTTTGTTTGAGAAGAAAAAAGAGTTAGCCCTCCTAGTAACTGGGAAATTATAACTGGCTTGCTATAACAGCCAGCATAGCAATAAAAACAGTAGAGAGAGTAAGAGAAGTAATTTGAGACTGAACCAAGTCCTCTGCATCACACGTCAGCACTTTTAGCTGTCCCCAAGTTGGCGGTTTGCAGGTTCTCGCAGAATGGTGGTAGGGATGGGAAGCCAGACATTTCTAATGAGGTGGACTGGAACCCAAATAGGTGAAGTAAACGTTAGGCATTCTGATGATGAAGGGCATGGGAAGCGGTAGCTGCTAGTAAAGGGAAAGCAAAAAATTACATAATCTCATTAGTAAGAGCATTGTCTTTAGATAATGAAACAAGGAAGGACAGAATGAGTATGAATAATGAGTAGCATAAACAGGTTCTGTACTAGGACAAATATGTAACTGAATGGTTTATAAAAGAACAATTATGTTAGTGGGGGAGAAGGAAGAGACAGCATGAAGACTAGCAGTTTTTAAAATGGTGCAGTACACTGTACCATGTTAGTGTCGAGATTAATTTATTTTTGTAAAGACCTGACAAGCTGCAAACAGCTTAACTCGTTGAGTGGAATTATACTATGATTGAAAACAAGAAGTAACACCATTAATAACAGTAAACACTGTTTCAGAAGAGGAGCCATCTATAAAAACCAAGTTACCATTTTATTGAGGTTGAGCACTGATAACCTGAAGAAAGATAAAAGAATGATTTTTTTTTGCAAAAATAAGAAGTGGAGAAAGAGGATAGTGGGAGTCCACTTGCCCAGTAAAGTGGGCTACAGTCAACAGTCACACAGGACACGTTTTACAAAGCCAAGTTATCTGAGGAGCAGTGTAAGATATTATAATTAAAACAGGCTTACAGCCAAAAAGTTTTTATGGCTTTTACATATAATATTTGACATATGTAAGCCATTTTTAAGTGCTTGAACTTTCTATTTTTGTTTTATAACCTTTTTTCTCTTCCTTTCCCTTTCCTTCTTTTTTAACAAGGCATTTATTATAGAATAAAAATGTACTATACAATATTTTTCCTATACAATTATTTCTCTTTCCTTTATCCTTTCTTACTAAAAATATACCTTATACCAAACATCTTTTTTATACTTTTCTTGACCTCAGAGCTTTAACTAAAGCAATAAGTTTATATGCAGTGGAAGGGCTTAGATAGGATCCAACGTAGAACTATTAGGGAAATCCAAAGCTAAACAAAAGGCACCTAAAAAGCACAATGGTGAGGGCAAAGAATAATATAAGTATTAATGTCGTGCATAATGTCCCTTTCCAATAATGGAACTGAACATGGCACAACAAGGAAGGAGTGTTGAAACATTTTATATCACAGAACACATGGAAACAACAGAGCAGTGAGGGGCCTGGATATAATGTCCTACACCCCACAACTGAAAGGGGTGAAGATAGGATTGGACCGGGAAATTCAAGTAGAGCTGAGCATGTAGCTCTTGCTAAAGTGGTAGACAAAAGTTGAAACGCTTCCGCGTTTATGTTTGCGGTCCTGCATTCTTTTCTCCTTCCTGTTGTTAAAAACTATAAAGGCAGTATCCAATAGCTTTAGTTGAGGGATTTGTGGGCACTTCTTTCTTTTTAGGAGTTTTACGAGTCTGTGCTGACTGGGAGACAAAATACATAGCCAAAAGAGCTTCCATAGGATTTAAATTGACATAAGTAAACTGCTGCAATGTCTCAGAGAGGCGACTTAGAAACATTGTTGAATTTTTATCTGGTTTTTGAAAAACCTTTTTTATTTTTCTTAGTTGCCTGTGGTTAGTCAACAGGATTAATTTATATGATTCCTATACTTGTGTCTGGAAAGAAGATTGATATAGTCCCAGTTTAGATATAACTTGAGATAAATTTATCACAAGAAAACAACAAATAAGAATTTTAACCTCTTTTTGTCCCAGCTACCCCCTTGAGAAGAGACCTATTAAGCCATGTGGAAACTTGAATGGGCTTTCCAAGCACACGTGGGGGTTGGTGACTTGTAGCAGCTAGTAGGGCCACCACCAGGAGGTTATTAAGTAGTGGGGAAAAGGGGGGTGAGAAGTCTAGAGGCTGGGGTTAGTTGCTGTGGCATTTGGCACTGGCCCCACCTCCAAATACAAAAGAGAAAGACTGGAGGCTGGGGTCAGGTGCTGTGGCCTTTGGCACCTGCCCCTTCTCCGAAGGTACAAGAGAAAGACTGAAGGTCAGGGTTAGGCACGACAGTCGTAGACGCCAGCCCTTCCTTCCCAGATAAAGGTGGAGAACAAGAAGGAAGAGAAACTGACAGAGCAGATTACCAGAAACAGGAGTAGTTACACCAGTTGAGTCAGACTTTGAGTTAGAGGGAAGGCAGGAATTGGAGCTGTTAGGAGGAACAGGAAAGGACAAAGGAGGTGAAAACCTTCTTTATTTGTTTACTTTTTTAAAAAAACCCAGAATTTGCTCTGAATGCTTGCAATTTATTTCTTAAAGGAGAATTCTAAAACAAACAAATAAATACCAAGTTAATAAGCAGTAATGTCAGGAATTTCTGGAACCTGATGGCTTTTTCCAGGTTGAGTGTTTTCATAGTTTTCATAGTAGCATTAACAGCCCTTAAATTTTGTAAAAGTTTTCATTTACCTGATTTATTCTTAATAACAAATGTAGGGGTTTTCCACGGGCTAGTGGAAGGCTTAATGTGACCAGCTTCTAGTTGTTTCTGTTGCACCAAAGCCTTTGCTGCCTTAAGTTTTTCTGATGGCATGATTTACAATATGATGGGGAGAGCTATACTTAAACTCCCCTTCCTGCAATTTAACTGTTTGATTCTTTAGCGTTTGATGGGCTCTTTCAACTATAGCTTGACCCTGAGAGTTATAAGGAATTTCTGTGGAATGAGAAACACCAAATTGGACACAAAAATGTTGAAAAATATTGGATGTATAAGCAGGAGCATTATCAGTATTTAACTGCTTTGGAATACCCAATTGTGAAAAGCAAAACCTCAAAGGGGAGAGGGCTAATAGGCTGTCTCCCTGGGAATGTGAAACTGGTATCTTAAAGCAGCAGCATTGTGGTGGTGAATTTTATGGGATTGCTGAGCTTGATTGACTAAAGAATCTTCAAGGGAGAGGCACATAGCTAATTTTGTCAAGCCATTTGCTAATTGATTACCTTGACTTAGAAGTTCAGGGAGTCCTGAATGAGATTTAATATGACCTATAAAAAACGGCTGTTTTCTAACAATTATTAATTGCTATAATTGAACAAGTAAATCAAGAAAAGTTATCTTATTAACAGGACTGGTGGCCGCTTCAATATGAGGAAATAGCCCTTTTATATAACAAGAATTAATGTAGAAAAACAATTTTTTTCTCTCAAATCAAGATGGTCACAAATCACAATGCCTCCCCCCTCCCTGGTGCTGCTAGGTCTTTGGGTGCCAGAGGGCAAATTTAAATTATCTGGATATTTTTCTTCATAATACCTAGCTGCTGCTTCTTCTAAATTTTCCTTATCTTCAGGGTTAGAGGATTATCATCAACAGGAGCTGTGACTCACATTGCCTGGGAAGGAACAGAGGTTAATAGGGGAGTTCTTTCACCTGGTTCCTCTTTTACTTTAATCGGCACTTTATTAACCGTTTGATGTGGATTTAAGATATCTCTAATTATATTCCACAATGCAAAAGCATTTACAGTCACTCACTCCAGACTATGGAGAGTGTAATATAGCTTTAATTCCTCCCCAATCTTTGTACATGTTGTTAAATTAATGGTGCATTCTTCAGGGAAAGAGAGGCACTGTTCTTGTACAAAATGGAGAAAATGAGACAATTGTGTTGAGGAAACTTTAATTCCTCTTTTTGATAATGTATCTATTAGAACACTGATGAACAATTTTCTTTGTTTAGACTCTCTATGGTCCATGATTTTATCATGGCTCTAGCAGGTCTTACTCTTCCTAGTCTCTGCCTATCTCTACAGAGGGGTCCGTGGCACCTTGGGTAAGGTCCTATCCATCCTGAGAAGAAAGAGAAAAGATTATCTGCAAGGTCCCGCACGTTGGGCGCCACTTGCGGAGGTCCAGCCCCTACCAGGTGGTGAGGTTTCCTGAAGGAGAGACAGATAGGCGAAAGATGAAAATAATATACTCGGACACCTGCTTGCTGAACAGGTGACAATTTAATGTTAGTTAACACAGAGCTTTTATACCATTCATAAAGGGGCAAAACAAAGAAAATTCCTTCACATACATATGCTTTAAAAGTTACCACCATCAGCTGGGCTCGGTGGCTCAGTCTGTAATCCCCCACCTTTGAGAGACTGAGGAGAGTGGATTGACTGAGCCCGTGGGTTTGAGACCCGCCTGGGCAATGAGACCTCATCTCTACAATAAATCAAAAAATCAGCTGGGCGTGGTAGCACATGTCCGTAATTCCGGCTACTTGGAAGACTGAGGTGGAAGGATCACCGGAGCCCAGCAGGTTGAGGCTATGGTGGCCAGGAGCGGCCACTGCACTCCAGTCTGGGTGACAGAGTGAGACTCCAGCTCAAAAAAAGTTACCACTATCTAGCAGTCTAGAAGTGACAAACAAGCCAACAACACTATCTACTTTTAGTTAATGAGTCTTTATCATAAAGCCAAAAATGATAGTTTTAGTTCAAAGCCCCGAATGACAGTCCTTGAAATGTCTCAGGAAAACTTTCTCTCTGGGGCTTTTATGACCTTCAAAGCTTCATAATCGCCTTTCTTGTCCAGGTGTCTTCATTACTTTTCTCATCCTGCGGTGTTTATTTCTAAAGGGAACTCAAAGCTTTTAGTGATGTTTCCCAGGCCCCCAAGGTTGCTTTCTGTCTTTAGTTAATTTATCATAAAAGTATCCAATTAGTATATTATGAATTCAGTGAAAACCCACTCTATAAACGTTAACTTAGAATTTTAACTATTGAATTAAGTAAAAACCTTAACGACTAATCTTCATCCTAAGTCTGTGAAAACAGTGTTATAAATCAGCTACACAACTCCTAGATAAGTGTTAGAACTTATAATGAATTCATAATGAACTTACTATAAACTTGTGCTCCTAAAAATCCTCATGTCTAAACACTAAACTACATAATTCTAAATCAAATAAGGAGTGAATATGCTTGTATCATTTTTCCTCAAGCAATATCTAGTAACTTATAACCAAGTGAAAGAAAGCATTTTTGATGTGCTTCAGAGTTTAACCATTGTGTTTGTTAGAAAAGACCAAACGGCATAGTGGGAAATGGAAAAATAAACCATGACATTCTCAGGTTAGCTGTGAGTACTTCACATAAACATGCCATTTTCTTCTTCCATGACTGCACAGAATTCTTCAGCCATACCAAACAGCAAAGATGGAAGACAGAAGGGCCTCAGCTTCCTGGGCTCACCCTGTAACCCAGGGTCTTCAGCCCACCAGGACCCTGTCAATCAGGTGGGCCTCCATGGCTGACTCCCAATGGCACCCTTTATGGAGGAGGGCCAGACATTAGGAAACTCATCACATAGTAGGGCTAGTCACTGGTGCATCCATTAGGGAGGAGGTTGTGTCACTAGCACACCCATTTTTGAAGAGGATTATTTACTGTGGCATCTTTTGCTATGGATGGGTAGTCATTGGGGCAGCAATTTCAAAGAAGTCTCAATCACTGGGGCACTAAATATGGAGGGAGTAAAGGCATGGTGACACCCATCACAGATGAGGGCTAGTCATGCAGGCACCTATTATATATGAAGGCCAGTCACTAGGGTACAAATTATAAGATAGGCTTAGTCATTTTAGATTGCATGATGTTGCACCAGTGATCAGTACACCCATCACAAAGGAGGACAAGACAAGTCCCCGGAGCACTCAATTTGAAAGAGAGTTTGCCACTGCGGCACCATTCACAGAAAAGGCCCAGTCAATGGAGCACCTATCATGGAGGAGGCCCAGATTCTGAGACATCCATCACAGAGGAGAGTCAGTCACTGGGGACCCAATTATGGAGGAGGCTCTCAGAAATTGGGGCACACTTCAGAATGTAGGGATAGTTACTGCCCCGTTTTTGAGAAAACCCAATTACTAGAAAACCTATCATAGATGAAGGCCAATAACTCTGGCACTAATCTCGTGAATCATCAGTCATTAGAGCACCAGAGGATAAGCACCTTCACTGGCAGACACATTATGTAGGAGGCCCAGTCACTGGTACACCTATCATAAAGGAGGGTTAGTCACTGGGGCAACAATTATGGAGGAGGCTTTGTATTTGGACACCCATCATAGAAAAGAGTCTGTCACTGGTGCATGCATGCCAAAGGAGAGCCAGTCACTGGGGCACAGATCACAGAGAAGAGCTTGTCACTGTATCATCCTTCACAGCCAAAGTCCAATTATTGGGGGACCCAGAAGAGAGGTTGAGTTATCACTGAGATCCTTATCACAGAAAAGGACCTATTTCTAGGGGAAACAGCATAGAAGATGGCTTGACTGAGGCACCCAACACAGAGGAGAGTTAGTGAATAGAGCACCCAGTATAAAGGATGGCATTCACAGGGGAATCCCTGACAGAGGAGAGTCTGTCATTTGGGCACCCATTAGGAAGTAGGCCTCTTCTCTGGGACTCCCATTACAGAAGAGGCCCAGATATTGGGTCACTCACTATAGAGAAGGGACAGTCGTTGGTACACCCATCAAAGAAGACTAATCACTAGTGAACCCATCACAGAAGAGAGTCATTCACTTGGCCCCCAATCACATAAGAGCCAATTCACTGAGGCACCCAGCACAGAGGAGATCAGTTTCAGTGACACACATTCTAGAGGGGGGCAAGTAACTATGACTTCCATCACAAAGGAGGGCTAGTCATTAGGGCACCCATTATAACAGAGACTCAGTAAGTGGTATACTGAATTCAAAGGAGGGCTAGTTACTGGGGCAACCATTATAAAGGAAGGACAGTCATGAGGACACCAATCTCAGAGGAGGTACAGTCACTAGGGCACACATAATGGAGGAGGTACAGTAACTGTTGCTCCTATTATGGAGGAGGATCAGTTACTGTGACACCCATTACAGAGAAGACCAGCAACTAAGGCAACCATTATAGAGGAGTGCCAATCACTAGGGAAAAAATTACTGAGGAAAGCATCACTGAGGCACCCATAATGGAGGAGGGCTAATCATTGGAACACACTTTAAGTAGGACATCTAGTAACTTGGGCTGCAATCACAGAGGAAAAATAGTAACTGATGAACCCATTGAAGAGGATGACCAGTCACTCTGGTTTTTTCACAGTGGAGGAGCAGTCACTGGGGTACACATTACAAGAAAGACCTCTCACTGGAGCACCTATTATAGATGAGTCTCTGTCAATTGGACATTTATCACGGAGGGGGCCCAGTCATTGGGGCACCAATCACAGAAAAGAGCCAGTCTGAGCTGCACCCATTAGAGAGGAATGCTATTCACAGGTGAACCAATTATGGAGAAGGTTTAGTTACTGGAACATCCATTACAGAGGAGGCCTAATCACTAAGACACCAATTATATAGGATGCACATTTACTGGAACATACACCAAAGAGAAGGACAAGTCACGGGGGCACCCAATTTGGAAAAGTGCTAATAACTGTGGCAGCAATCACAGAGGAGGCCCTGTCAATGAAGCACATACTATGGAGGAGAACCAGTCAATGGGGCAAACATCACAGAGGATGGCTAGTCAATGGGACACCCATTTTGGAGTCAGCATAGACACTAGGACACTCATCACATTTGAGGGCTAATCACTGCAGCACCCATCACAAATGATGGCCAGTCCTTTTGGCACCAAAGGTAGAAAAGGCCTAGTCATAGATGCACCCATTATTGAGGAGGTACAGTGACTATTACGCCCATCACATGGGAAGGCTAGTCATATATAATAGCAAGTCACTGAGGCACCAATTACAGAGAAAACCCACTCAATGGTGCAAATATTAAGGAGGCACTGGGCCATTGACAATAGAGGAAGGATAGTCATTGAGATAACCATCATTGAAGAGAATTAGTCATTGGGGCAATTATCACAAATGAAACCCAGTTACTAAGGCCCACATAATAATGAAGAGCCAGTCACTGCTGTATCCATTATAAAGGAGGCCAGTCACAGGTAATGACCAGTAACTGGGACTCTGATTACAGAGTACAGCCAGTCACTGGAGCATCAAGCAGAGAGGAGTGTGATGCAATAAGACAATAAAGAGAGAGGAGGGACAGTACCAGAGGAACACATTACTTAGTAAAGCCAGGTACTGGGACAGCCATCACAGAAGAGGGTCAGTCACTAGCGCAGGCATTACAGAGGTGGATCAGTCACTGACCACACAACACAGAGGAGGGATAGACACTGAAGCACCCATAATTGAGGAAGCCTTGTCATTGGTGCCCCATCACAGAGGCAGGTCAGCCATGGGGCACCCCTCATAGAGAAGGTCTAGTCATTTGGGCATCCATAAGAAAGAGGGCCCAGTCACCGGGGAATAAATCACAAAGATGGCTATTCACTTGGCTACGCATTTGGAGGAGGCACAATTACTAAGATTCTCAACCTAGAAGAGGGCTGGTAAATGAGGAAGATTGGGAAGTCCATCACAGAAGATGTCCAGACATTGATCACCAATTACAGAGGAGTTCCAGTCACTGGGGCATCTATTATGGAGGTTACCCAGTCACTATGGCATGCATGACAGACAGTGGCTAGTCACTGGGACACACATAATAAAGGTTAGTCGCTAGAGTACCCATCAGAGAGAAGTTGTATTCACTGGGAAATCCATAACAGAGGAAGGCTATTTCCTGTGGCATCCAGTTAGGAAGAGTATCAGTGACTGGGGAACCAATCTGGAAGGTGACCCAGTCAATGATACACCTTTAATAGAGGAGAAACAAATACTTGAACACTCTTCACAGATTAGGGTCAGTCACCAGGAACCCCATAATGGAAAAGGCCCAGAAACTGAATCACCCATCAAAGAGGGGGTCGTTACCAAGTCACGAAAATTTTAGGAGACCAAATCACTGTAACACCCATCTTAGAGGAGGACTAGTCACTGGGGAACACATCTTACTTGAAGACCAGTCACTGGGGCACCAATCACAGAGAAGGCATAGTCACTGTGATTCGCTTTTTGGCAAAGATCCAATCACAGTGACACCAATCTCAAAACAGGGTACAAACATTATGAAGAAGAATTAGTCAGTGAAGCACCAGTCACAGGGTAAAGCATTTCACTTGGTACCAATAATGGAGGTATCCAGTCACTGGGGCACCTATTAAGAAGGAGGCATGGTTCCTGGGACACAAATCACAGAGAAAGTTCATCGCTGGTGTTCCGTTTCAGAGGAGAACCAGTTATTGGGCACACCCATCAGAAAAGAAAACAAATTACTGGGGCACTCATTATGGGGGAGGCCCAGTAACTGGGGTACCTATAACAAAAGACAACCAGTCAGTATTAAACCCTTCAGAGAAAAATGTCAGTCACTAGGGAACCTATCACAAAAAAAGGACAAGTCACTAAGAAATACATGATAAATAAGGGCCATTCATTGGAGCATAAATCACAAAGGAATGCCATACACTGAGACACACAACAAAAAAGAGGGT
Organism: Carlito syrichta; assembly: GCF_000164805.1. Classification (NCBI taxonomy): domain Eukaryota; kingdom Metazoa; phylum Chordata; class Mammalia; order Primates; family Tarsiidae; genus Carlito; species Carlito syrichta. The sequence continues at coordinate 8,623 of NW_007255956.1, read as the reverse complement.
AATTCACCAGGACACCCATCACAGAGGAGAACCTGTCACTGGGGCACACATCACAGAGGAGTCCAAGTTAATGAGGCACATATTACGAAGGAGAGCCACTTAATGGGGAACCCACCACAGAATAGTCACAGAAGCAGAAATGACAGAAGAGTGCTAGTCACCGGGACAATCATCATGGAAGACAGCCAGTCATTGAAGCACCAATCACAGAGTAGGCCATGTCACTGAGGCATCCATCACAGAAGAGATCCAGTCACAGAGGCACCTAACTCAGAGAAAGCCTTGTCACCAGGGTACCCATTAGGAGGAGGCACAATTAATGAGACTGAACACAGGGGAGAACCTGTCACTTTGACTCATATCTCAAAGGAGAGACCATCACTGGAAAAACCATCGAAGTGGAGAACTCGTCACTGGGTCACCCATCTGAAAGGAAAGGCAATCACTGGAAAAACTATCACAGAGGAGAGCTGGTCACTAACACAGAGAAGGCCCCATCACTAAGATACCCATTAGAAGGAGGGTCAATCACTGGGTCAATTAAAATAAATGTGAATTACTTACAGATTCAACCATCAAAGATAAGACCTCGGTACTTGGGCTCCAATCACAGAGGGAGGTCAGTGGCTTGGGAAACCGTCACAGAAGACAGAAAGTCACTGAGTTACCTATCACAAAGGATTCATCTCTAGTGCACTCATCAGGGATGACAGCCAGTAACTGCAACATCCATTATCGAGGAAAGTCAATCTCTGGGGTACCCATTATGGTGGAAGACCAGTCACATGGGACAACCATCATGTAGGAGGGCCTGTCACTAGGGCACTCATTACAAAACATGGTTTTTCAATGAGTCATCTGCTATGGAAGGGGCCCATATACTGGACACCCTTCACAGATGAGGACTAGTCACTGAAGTAACAATTATAGAGGAACGCCATTCACTAGGTCACCAAACACTGAGGAGGAAGTCTCTTAAGAACCTATAATGAAGGAGGGATAGTCACAGGGGCTCACATTTTGCTTGAGATACAGTCATTGAGACAGTTTTCAAAGAGGAAAGCTATACTGTGGGGCACCCATCACAGAGGAGGAGCATTCACTAAGTCATTTTTACAAAGGAGTGCCAGTGACTAGGGCACCCATTACAGAGAAGGTGCAGTAATGGGATTACCATGATAGAGGAGGTTCAGTCATTTGGGTTCTATCACAGAGGATAGCCAGTCACTGGGACACCCATCACAAAGGATGACCTGTGGCTAGGTCACCCATAACAGAGGAGGCCTAGTCAAAGAGGAATCCAACACAGAAGAGGCCATGACACTGAGGAATTCATAATAGAGAGCAATCAATCATGGAAAATCAAACATAGAGGTTGACCAGTAACTGGGACATCCATTGTAAAGGAGACCCTGTCAGTGGAGAAAACATTATAGAGAAGTGACAGTAACAGGGACAACCATTGCAGTGGAGGAACAGTCATTGAGACAACCATCACAGAAGTGAGACAGTCACTGCATCACTGATCACAAAGGAAAGTCTGTCATTGAGTTACCTATCACAGAAGACGGACAGTCACTGAGACACTCATCACACTGGACAGCCAGTCAAAGGGGCGTCAATCTCAAAGGATGGCCAGTCACTGGGGCACCCATCACAAACAAGGGACAGTCAAGTTGCCACACTTAATAGAGGAGTATCATTCACTGGAGTCCCCATCATAAAGGATGCCTAGTCATTGGGTCACCAATCACAGAGAATGAACAGTATTTAGGGCACCCATTACAGAGGAGGGCTACTCACTGGAGCACCCATAACAGAGAAGGGACAGTCACTGGTACATAGATCACAAAAGAGGACAAGTCACCAGGGAAACCTTCAAAGACGAGAATCAGTCATAGGGCACACATCACAGAGAAGAACGAGTCACTGGTGCACCAATAGCTGAAAAGGTCCAGTCACTCTGGCACCCTGTACAGAGAAGAGTTAGTTACCAGGGCACATATGTAGGAGGCACAGTTACTGGGGCATTCTTAGCAGCAGTGGGATAGTCATAAGGATACCTAATATGGAGGAGTCCCATTTACTGAAACACCCATCACAGAGGAGGGCTGTTCGCTGAGGCACCCATTATCAACAATAACCAGTTACTGTGGCAACAAACATAGGAGGCTCAGTCACTAGTAGCATCTATTATGTAGGAAACCCAGTCATTGGGACACCCATTACAGAAGAGGGCCAGTCACTAGGATATCCATTTGGAAGAGGTCCAGTCACTGGGACAACCATCACAAATTAGGGATTGTACCTGGGGAATGCAGAGGAGAGGATGCTCAGTTACTTGTACACCTATCACAATGGAGGGCTAGTCACTAGGATATCCACTATGAAGGAGGTCCATTCGTTGGGTATCAGTCAGTGAGGAGACTCTGTCATTACAGCAACTATAGGAAAGGAGGATTCGTCAGAGGGACACCCAATATGTTGGAGAACTAGCCGCTGCATCAGCAATCACAGAGAAAATCTAGTCACTGGAGTAATCATCACAGAGGAGACTCAGTTACTGGGAAAATTTTCAGTTGTAGGTCAATCACCAGGGAACCCATCTCAGAGGAGGGTCACTATAAAGGAGGTCCAGTAGCTGGGACATCTATCACGGGAGAGACCTAGTCAATGAGATACCCATCACAGAGAAGAAATATTCACTGGAGTATTCATCATATAGGAAGTCAGTCACTGAGGCACTTATCAGAGGTAAGACCCAGTCACTGGGACTCACATTATGGTGGAAGTAAAGTCACTGAGAAACCCATCACAAAAAGTCCAGTCACTGGGGAACCCATCCATTAAGAAGGGCTAGGCAGAGGAATAACCATTACGGTGGAGGGTCAGTCACTGGGGCACTTGTTATGCAAGAGGCCCGGTTACTGGAGCAACAATTACAGATGAGGTCCATCACTGTGGCACCCATCACAGGGAATAGTCACTATGGCACCCATCAGAGAATAGGGTAGTCACTGGCACCCAGTTTGGAGGACCAGTCAGTGGTGCAATGGTCATAGAGGAGTCAGTCACTGGGACATTCACTGAAGAACACCAACCACTGGGGCAACCCTCACAGAGGTGAGTCAGTCACTGAGACTCCCATCACAGAGAAGAGTCAATCACTAAGTCACCCATTACAGCGTAGACTCAGTCAGTGGGAAATTCACTAGAAGGCAGGCCAATCAGTAGGGCATCAATCACAGATGAGAGTCATTCACTGGAGTATTCTTCAAAGAGATGGGCCAGTCACTGATGCACTCATAACGGCAGAGAATCTTGACTGGGGCACTCATTAGAAACTTCGGCCACTCATACACGACACTGAGGTGGATCTGTCGGTAAGATACTCATTACAGATATAAGAAAATCACAGGGGCACCTATTTTGTAGGAGGGACAGTCACTGGGACACATCTCACAGAGGTGTACTTGCTACTGGGACACCCAATAATGAGGAGGCCCAGTCACCGGGACTCCCACACAGAGGAGGTTTAGTCACATGGACACCTATTATGTAATAAGACCAGTTTCTGGGGCACCCACCATGAAAAAGGCTAACTACTGTGATGCTCATCTCAGGAGACAGCCATAACTGGGTCACCTATCACAGAGGAGACCAGCTACTGAGGGCCAGATAATAAGAACCCATTACAGAGGAGACCAGACAGTGAGGTATCCTTCACAGATGAGGGCCAGTCACTGAACACTGGTTACAGAGGTCATCCAGTCAGTAGGGCACCCATCACTGAATTGAGCCAATGAGGTACCCAACACAGAGGCAGAATGGTTCTGATGCACCCTTTACATAAGAGAGCCAGTCACTGTGCACCAGTCACAGAGTAGACCCAGTAATGTGGCACCCAACATAGAGGAGACTCAATCAGTGCAGAACACACTATGAATAACTGGCAATAACTGGGACACCCATGAGAGTGGAGGACCAGTTTCCTGGAGCTCCATTATAGAGGAGTGTGAATCATTGGGGCGCCCATCAGAGAGGAGAGTCACTCACTGGATCAACAATTACAATGAACATCCAGTCACTGAAGAGAAACGGTCACTGAATCACCCATCAAATAAGTCAGCAAGTCAATGGGGACACCAATCAAAAGAGTGCCTGGTCACTCTGGCATCCACCACAAAAAAAAATTCAAGTCATTGAATCACACTTTATAGAGGAGGAATATTTAATGTGTCACCCATCACCGAATAAATCATTTCACTGAGACAACCATCATACAGGAGCCCCAGTAAGTAAAGCACCCATGATAAAGGAGATTTAGTAACTAGGCACACATCACAAAGGGGGTCATGTCACTTGGACACCCATCCCAGAGGAGGGTCAGTCTCTAGGGCATGCATTATGGAGAAGACCCAGAAACTGATAAACCCATAACAGAGGAAGGTCATAAAGCATCAATTTCGGAAGAAGCCCAGTTACAAAGACACAGATAACAAAAGAAAAGAACATATCTGGTAGCTCCTATCATAAATGATGGCCAGTCATGGGATCACGAACCACAGAGGAGACCCTGACACAAGTACAACCTTTATGGAGAAGGCCCACTCATGATGACACCCATCACAACAGAAGAATAATCACTGGGGCACACATCATATATGACAGCAAGTTACTGGGGCACCAATCACATAGGCGATCCTGTCACTGGTGCCCACATTATGGAGAAGGCACAATCATTGGGAGAATCATCACAAAGTAAAGTTAGTCACTGGTGAACACATCTTGGAGAAGACTCAGTAAGTGGGAAACCCATCACAGAGGAGGGCCAGTCACACGGGCACCAATCACAGAGGTCCACTCACTGGGACACCAATCACAGAGGACTGTCAGTTCCTGGGGCATATATTATATTGGAGGGTCAGTCACTGGGTACCCATTACAGAAGAAGGTTAATCAATGTGGCACTTTTCACAGAGGATAGCCAGTCACTGGGGCAGTGATCACAGAAGAGGAACATGAATTGGGTCAACCATCACAGATGAGGCATAGTCACCGGTGCATGGATCACTGAGGAAGACTAGTTACTGGGGCACCCATCACAGAAGAGGCACAATCACTGGGGCAAAATTTGCAGAGGAAGGTCAGAAACTGGGGTACCTATTTCAAAGAAAACCCAGTCGCTAGACACCCATCACAGTGATGGACTAGTCCCTATGGATCTCATCACTGAAGAAGGTCAAATAATGGGTCATATATCACCAGAGGACGTCCAGTCACAGGGGAACCCATCAAAGAGGAGAGCTGATCACTGGTACACCCATCACAGAATAGGTCCAGTCACTGGAACACACTATGGAGAATTGCCAGGAACTGGGAACCCATTATAAAGGAGGTCTAGTCACAGTGGCAGTTATCACAGAGGAAAATCACTCACTCAGACATCCATCATAGAGGAGAGTCACTCACTGGGTCACTCATCACAGAGAAGGGTTAGTCACTGAGACACCAGTTATGGAGAAGGTCTAGTTATTGGAAAACTATGAAATTGTAGGGCTAATCACTGGAGCACCCAATTTGGAGAAGGGCCAGTCAATGGGCACTGATCACAGAGGAGAGCCAGAAACTGAGGCAACTATCACAAAGAAAGCCCAGTAACCTAGATACCCAGTCCAGAAAATGTCTTGTCACTGAGGCACCTATCACAAAAGAGAAGCAGTCCCTGAGGCACACATCACTGAGGAGGATCAGTCACTGAATTAGCCATCACAAGGGAAGTCCAGTTACAGAGGCACCCATTACTGAGATAAGTTAGTCAGTGGGGCACATATCACAGAGGAGGAAAGTCTCTGGGAAACTCATCATAAAGTTAGACCAGTCAGTGTGACATCCACGATGGAGGGGCACAGTAATTGGAACACCCATCACAGTAAAGAACTAATGACTTGTGCAATCATTACAGGTGAGTGCCCAGCACAGGGACACCAATCACAGAGAAGTGCTAGACACTAGTTCATCCATTATGAATGGCAACCGGTCAACAGGGTGTACCTGATAAAACATGGCCAGTCACTGGGGCATCTATCATAGAAGAAGTCTATCCACTGGGGCACCCAGAAGAGAGGAGAGCAAGTCCCTGGAACAACCATCGGAGATGAAAACCAATAGCTGAAACAACCATCTCAGAGAAGAGCCAGTCTCTGGGTCACCCATTACAAAGGAAAGCCAGTCACTGAAGCACACACAACAGAAAAGGGCCAGTCCCTGAGCCACCCATCAAAGAGGAGACCATCACTGGGATATTAATTAAGAGGGCTCAATTGCTGGGGCTCTAAAGACAGAGCAGGGCGAGTAAATGTGGAAGCCATCACAGAGGAGACAAAGTCAGAGTGATACCCATCACAGACGAGAACTAGTCACTGGAATACGCATTACAGAGAAGGCACAGTCACAGAGGAACCTATCACAGAGGGAAAAAAGTTACTGAGGCACCCATTATAGAGGATAACTAATCACTGTTGCACCCAAAAGAAGGTGACCCAGTCAGTAGGACAACCATCCCAAGAAGGACTAGTCAAT
>NW_007255956.1:941-1983 GCF_000164805.1 Carlito syrichta | reverse complement strand
GGATTACTGGGCTAGTAACTGGGCCACAAATTATGGAGTAGTCCCAGTTACTGGAAGACCACTCACAAAGGAGAGCTAATCAATGGGGTAGTCTATTTGGAGGAGGGCAAGTCACTGAGGCACTAATGACAGAGGTGACCCAGTCACTAGATTATCCATTATGGAGAAGTCCCAGATCCTGTGAGACCCATTAGTGAGTCCTTGGGTACCCATTATATATTAAGGCCAGTCACTGGAAAACCAGTCAAAGGCGAGACCCTCTCAATGCAGCATACACTATAGATGAGGCCCAGTCAGTGGGGCATTCATCACAAAGGAGGTTTAGTCAATGGGGTACCTACAATGGAGGAGACACAGTAAGTAGCGAAGGCACTGTCACTGGGGCACTGGTCACAGAAGAATGTCAGTCACTGGTGCACCCATTACAAAGGGTTTGAGTCCCTGGGTCACCCATTTTGTAAGAGGGTCAATTATTGGTCACTCATCACAGAATTGGTCTAATTACTCGAGCACTTATCACAGAGGAGGCACAGTCAGTGAAGTACCTATCACGTAGACATGCCAGTCAGGGTGGCACACATCACAGAGGATTACCAGTCACTGTGGCACACATCACAGAGGTATATCACTTACCAGGGCACCCATCAAAGAGGAGAGTAAGTAACTGAGGCATCCGTCACATAGTAAGGCTATTAACTGGGACATCAAATATGGATTAGGCCCTGTTACTGGAACACCCATCACAGAGGAGGGCAAGTCTCTGGACAACAATTTGGAGGCAGGCCAGTCACAGGGGTATTAGTCACAGAGGAGACCCAGTCAAAAGAGTACCTATTATGAAAGCATCTCAGTTACTGAGACACCCGTAAAGAAGAGGGACAATCCCCAGGGTACTCATTTTGGTGGTGGTTCAGTTACTAAGACATTGAACACAGACTAGGACTAATAACAATTGAATCCATCACAAAGGATGGCCCGTCACTGGGAAACCCAACACAGAGGAGACCCAATCAATGGGACACCCATCATGGAGGAGTACTAG
>NW_007255956.1:0-921 GCF_000164805.1 Carlito syrichta | reverse complement strand
TCACTGGAATACACATTACAGAGAAGGCACAGTCACAGAGGAACCTATCACAGAGGGAAAAAAAGTTACTGAGGCACCCATTATAGAGGATAACTAATCACTGCTGCACCCAAAAGAAGGTGGCCTAGTCAGTAGGACAACCATCCCAAGAAGGACTAGTCAATTACACATGCATCACAGAGAACAAGACACTGAAGAACACAAAACAGGAGGGTTAGTAACTAAAGCACACATCCTAGAGTTTGTCCAAACACTGAAGTACCAGTTTGAAAAGGGTCAATCTCTAGCACACTGGTCACAGAGGTGGGCAAGTCACTGGGCTACCTATCACAGTGGAGGCCTGTTAACTGGGGCAACCATCACAGAGGAGGGCTAGTTATTGGGCAACCATCACGGAGGAAGCCCATCCACTGAGGCATCTATAATAGAATTCAGGTTGTCACTGAGGCCTCCAACACTGAGGAGGACCTGTCACAGAGGAGGCTAGACACTGAGGAACCCATTATAGCGGAGAGCAAGTAAGTAGGGAGCTCATTAGGACTATGCCCAATCACTGGGGCACCAATCACAAAGGAAGGCCAGTTATTAGGTCATCTATCACAAACAAGGGTGATTAACTGGGACACATATTTTGGAGGAGGGTCAGTCACCAAACCACCCACAACAAGAGTAGACTAACCACTGAGGCACCACTTATTGAGGAAGCCCCATCATTGGGAATCCCATCACAGAGGAAGGCCAGTCACTGGGGCAACAATTATTCAGTAGGCCTAAAACATTGAGGAAACCATCACAGAAGAAGGCTAATCACTGGGGCACGCTTCAAAGAAGGAAGTAAGTCACTGTGACACCCACAACACAGGATAGCCAGTTACTAGGGCACCTCTCATAGAGTAGAGTCAGTCACTGGGCACCAATTAG
>NW_007255955.1:0-14667 GCF_000164805.1 Carlito syrichta | reverse complement strand
GCTAGATAGATGTCTTCATCAGCTGACTAAATTAGAAATCTGACTTAACTAGCTGACTTAGCTAGCTGACTTAACTACTTAGCTAGCTTACATAACTGGTTGTCTTAACTAGTTAGCTAGCTGACCTAACTACCTGAATTAAATAGCTAGCTAACTATTTAACTAGCTGAATAATTAGCAGACCTATCTAATTACCTAAGTAGTTAGGTAGCAAAATTAAGTAGCTGACTTAAACAGTTAGCTAACTAGTGAGCTAGTTGACTTAGCTAGATGAATTAGCTAGCTAGCTGGTTAGCTAGTTTACTTAGCTAGCTGACTTAACTACATGTCTAATGAAATTGCTAGCTGATTTAACGAGTTCGTTAGCCAGTTAGCTGTTTTAACTAGTTGGTAAATGAGTTAATTAGCTGACTTAACTAGTTGGATAACGAGTTATCTAGGTAACTTAACTTGTTGGCTGACAAGTTGCCTGACTTTTTAGCTGGTTTAAGACATTGGCTGACTACTCGGCCAACTTATTGCCTGGCTTAACATGATGGCACCCTAGTCAGTCGACAAGTTACCTGATTCAACGAGTTGACTGTCAAGTTGGCCCACGAGTTATCACAGTTAATTAGTTGACAGGCTGGTTTCCTGACCTAACTAGTCGGTTGACTATTTGGCTGACTAGTTGACTGACCTAACTATTCGGCTGCCTAGTTAGCAAAGCTAAATTCTTAGCTGACAATTTGGCCAACTATTCGGTTGATTGGTTAGCTGAAATAACTAGTTGGCCAGCTCATCAGCTGACCGCTTAGCTGACATAACTAGTTGGCCAGCGAATTAGCCGACTAGTCAGCTGAATTAACTAGTCGACCAGTGAGTGAGCCGACTGGTCAGCTGACTTAACTAGTAGGCTGGCATGTGAGCTCACTCTTCAGCTGACTTCATTATTCAGCTGGTGAATGAGCTGACTGGTCAGAAAACTTAACTAGTCCACCAGGAATTGAGCTGACAGGTGAGCTGACTTAACTAGTCAGCCATCAAGTAAACTGATGTGTGAGCTGCCTTAACTACTCAGCCAGCAATCTAGCTAACCAGTGATCTGACTTAACAAGTGGGCTAGCGAGCAAGCCAACTAATTAGCTGACATGTTGGCCGGCAAGTGAGCTGACAAGTAATTGACCTGTTGACTGACGAGCGAACTGATTAATTTGCTGACCAGATGGCAGGCGAGCAAGCCGACTAGTTAGCTGACATGATGGAAAGTGAGTGAGCCCACTAGTTATCTGATCAGCTGGTTGAGTGGCTAACCGATTAGTTAGCTAAGTAATTCGCTGATTTTCTATCTGACATAACTAGCTAGCTGACTAGCTAGCTGGCTATCTAGCTGACATAACTAGCTAACCAACAAGCTATCTAGCTGTCTAGCTAGCTGACTTAACTAGCTAGCTAACTGACAATCTAGCTGACTAGCTAGCTGACTGAACTGACTAGCTGAGTAGCATCCTGACTAGCTAGCTGACTTAACTAGCTAGCAGAATATTTAGCTGAATTGCTAGCTGACTTAACTAGCTAACTGGCTGGCTTGCTGTCTTTACTAGCTGACTAGCCAGTTGATTGGCTAGCTGGCTAGCCAGTTGACATAACTAGGTAGCTACCTGCTTGGTTAGATGGCTAGCCAACTGGCTTAACTAGCTAGCTACCTGGCTTGGTAGCTGGCTAGACAGCCTGTTAGATAGCTAGTGGACTGGCCAGCAGTCTAGCCAGCTTGCTTAAATAGCCAGGGGGCTGGCTGGACAGTCGGATAGCAAATCGGCTTAGCTAGTCAGCCAACCTGCTCATCAGCTGGTTAGCAAGCCTACTGAACCAGCTGGTCACTTACCTCACCAGCTGGCTAACCAGCCAGCTTAACTAGCCAGCAACCTAGATAGCCAGCTGGCTAACCAGCTAACTTAACTAGCTGACTTAAGTAGATAGCCATCCAGCTACCAAGCTGGCTTAACTAGCTAGCCACCTAGCTAGCCAGCCGGTTTGCCAGGTCACTTAACCCTCTGACTTACCTAGCTAGCCAGCAAGGCAGCCAGCTGACTTAATTATCTAGCTAGCTACCTCGCAAAGTGACTAGCCAGCTGACTAGACAGCTGAATTAACTATGTAGCTACCTAGTTAGCCAGTGGGCTAGCCACTTGAATTATCTAGCTGACTTAACCAGCTACCCAGGTGGCTAGGCAGCTGACTCAACTACCTGATTTAACTAGTTAGCCAGGTGGCTAGCCAGCTTACTTAAATAGCTGATATCCTTAGCTAGCCAGGTGGCTAGTCAGTTGACTTAAATAGCTAGGTACCTATGTATCCTGCCGGCTTGCCAGTTGAATTAACAACCTAGATACCTAGCTAACCAGCTGGCTAGCCAGCTGACATAACTAGCGGCTACCCAACTAGGCAGCTGGCTAGACAGCTGACTTAAGCTGATTAACTAGCTAAAAAGATCATTTAACTAGCTGACTTAACTAGCTAGTTTCCGAAATAGCCAGCTGATATTACCACTGAAATAACTAGCTAGCTCCCTAGCTATCTATCTATCTAGCTAGCTGACTTAAATAGCTGACATAACTAGCTAGCCAGGTGACATAAATAGTCGACTTAACTGGCTAGCTACCTAGCTAGCCAGCTGACTTTACTAGCTAAAATATCTAGCTAGCCAGCTGTCTAGCCATTTGAATTGACAGCTTTTTGAGTAGCAAGCGAGCAGGCTAGCTAACTGACTTAATGAGGTGACTAAACTAGCTAAGAAGCTGGTAAGCAGGCTGACTTAACTGCGTGATAAACGAACTAGGCAGTTGACCAGCCTGGTGACTAAATTAGCTGACTTTATTTATACAGCTGGCTGGCCAGCTGACTTAACTAGTTCTCTAGCTCTCTAGCCACCTGAATAGCCAGATGTCTAAACTAGCTGACTTAATTAGCTAGCAATCTGCCCAGCCAACTGACTTACCTAGGTCACTACTTAGCTATCCAGCTGACTAGCCAGCTGTGTTAACTAGCTCTCTTAACTAGCTGACCATTTTCTAGCCAGTTCAATTAAGTAGCTTGCTACATAGCTAGCCAGCTGGCTAGCCAGCTGAATTAACTAGATGACTTATGTAGCAAGCCAGCTGTCTAGTCAGCTGACTTAAATAGCAGGATACCTAGCTAGCCAGCAGACTAGTCTGCTGACTTATCTATGTGACTTAACTATCTAGTCAGATGGCTATACAGTAGACATAACTAGTTAGCTAACTAGCTGGAAGGCTGGCTAGCAGACTGACTTAACAAGCTAGCCAGCTTGTTAGCAAGCTGACTTAATTCCGTATCTACGTAGCTATTCATCAGACTAGACAGCTAATTAAACTAGCTGATTAGCAAAGTAGTCAGCTGGCTAGCCAGCAGACTTAATTAGCTAGCTCCCTAGACAGACAACTGGATAGCCAGCTGACTTAACTAGCTGACATAACTAGATGCCTGATTTCTAGCCAGGTGACTTAACTAGCTACCTCTATACATTGCCCACTGGCTTGCCAGCAGACTTAACTACCTAACTACCTAGATAACCTCCTGGCCACCGAGCTGACTTAACTAGGTGACTTAACTAGCTAGCCTACTTACTTAACTAGCTGACATATCTAGCTACCTACCTACCTAGTCATCTGACTTAACTAGCTGCTTTAACTAGCTAGCTCCCTAGTTAACTATCATATATCTAGCTGACTTAATAAGCTGACTTAACTAGCTAGCTAGCTGACATATCTAGCTGAATTAACTAGCTAGCTACCTAGCTAGCCAGCTGAGTTAACCAGCTGAAACAACTAACAAGCCAGCTGTCTATGCATCTGGTGTTACTAGTTTTTTAATAGTTAGTGAGCTGTCTAGACAACTGAATAATGAGCTGACTTAACTAGCTAGCCAGCTGGTTAGCCAGCTGACTAAACTAACTGGTATAACTAGCTTGCCAGCTGGCTGGCCAGCTGACTTAATTGCCTAGCTACTTAGATAGACAGCAGCCAAGCCAGCTGACTTAACTAGCAGACTTAACAAAGTAGCCATCTGGCTAGCTAACAGACTTAACTAGCTAGCTACCTAGCTAGAAAGCTGAATAGCCAGGTGACTTAACTAGGTGACATAACAAGATATCCTCATGGCTAGCCAGCTCACTTAACTAGCTACCTACTTACATATACCGCTGGCTTGCCAACTGAGTTAACTATCTAACGACCTAGCTAACATGCTGGCCAGTGAGCTGACTTAACTGCGTGACTTAACTAGCTAGCCAGCTGGTTAGCCAGTTGATTTAACTAACTAGCTACTCTGCTTTACAGCTGGATAGACAGCTGACTTAACTGAATGACTTAACTAGCTAGCTACCTAGCAAGCCAGATGACTTAACTAGCTGACTTAACTGCTAACTAACTAGCGAACCAGCTGGCTAAGCAGCTGAATTAACTAGATTACTTATCCTGATAGCCAGCTGGCTAGCCAGCTGACTTAACTAGCTGACTTAAGTAGTTAGAGTGCTGGCTGGCCAGTTGAATTAAAAAGCTGTCTTAACCATATAGCCAGCTTGCTAGTCAGCTGACTTAACTAGCTAGCTACCTAGCTAGCTAGCTGGGAAGCCAGCTGAATTAACTAGCTGACTTAACTTTATACTCAGCTGGCTAGCCAGCTTAAATAACTAGCTTGCTACCTAGCTAACCAGCTGGGAAGTGTGCTGAATTAACTAGTTTACTGAACCTGCTAGCCAACTGGCTAACCAGCTGACTCAATTATCTGGCTTAACTAGTTAGCCAGTTGGCTAGCCAGATGACTTAACTAGCTGACTCAATTACCTAACAAGCTGGATAGAGATCTGAAATAACTAGTTCGCTAATAAGCTAACCAACTGGCTAGCCAGCTGACTTAACAAGCTGGCATAAATAGCTGGGATGCTTGCTAGTCAGTTGAATTACCTTGCTTGCTATATATTTAGTCAGCTGACAATCCAGCTGACTAAACTAGGTGACTTAACTAGCTAGCCAGCTGTGAAGCCAGCTGTGTTAATTAGTAAGCTACCTGGCTATCCAGCTGGATAGCCAACTGACTTAACTCGGTGCCATAACTAGCTAGCCAGCCATCTAGATTGCAGACATAACTATCTAGCTACCTAGCTAGCCAGCAGTCTAGGCAGGTGACTAAACTAGGTGACTTAACTAGCTAGTCAGCTGGCTAGCAGGCTGACTTAACTGCCTAGGTACCTAGCTAGCCAGTTGGATAGTCAGCTGACTTAACTAGCTAGCTCCCTAGCTAACTATCCAGCTGTCTATAGAGCTGACTTTTCTAGGTTACTGAACTAACTACCTAACTGGTTAGCCAGGTGAATTAACTAGCTAGCTACCCAGCTAGGCAGCTAGCTAGACAGCTGACTTAACTTGCTGACTTAACTACCTGGCAAGATAACTTAACCAGCTGACTTAACCAGCTAGCTACCTAACTCGTCAGCTGGCTTAACTAACTGGCTTAACTAGCTAGCTACCTAGATAGCTATATAGCTAGACAGCTGACTTAACTAGCTGCCTTAATGAGCTACCTAGCTGACATAAGTAGCTGACTTATATAGCTAGATTTCTATGTAACCAGCTGACTTAACTAGCAGAAATAGCTAGCTAGCCAGATGTCAAGCCATCTCATTTAACTAGCTTTTTAACTAGCGAGCCATCTGGATAGCCAACAGACTTTAACTAGCTGACTTTAACTAGGCAGCAAGTTGAAAGCTAACTTAACTAGCTGACTTAACCAGGTAGTCAGCTGGCTAGCCAGGTGACTTAACTAGGTGGCTACATATCTAGTCAGCTGGATAGCCAACTGACTTACTTAGCTGACTTAAAATAGCAAGCTGGCAAGCCAGCTCACTTAACTAGCTAGATAACTATATAGCCTGCAGGCTAGCCAGCTGACTTAACTATCCGACTTGAATAGTTAGCCTGCTGGCTAGCAAGCTGACATATCTAGCTAGCTACCTTCCTAGTCAGCTGACTAGACAGCTGATGAAATTAGCTGAATTAACCAGTTAGTCAGTTGGCAAGCCAGCTGACTTAACACACGGACATCACTAGCTAGCCTGGTAGCTACCTAGCTGACTTAACTAGCTAGGTACATACATTGCCAGTTTGCTAGCCAGCTGCTCTTAACTAGCTGAATTAACCAGCTAGCCAGCTGGCTATCCAACTGACATAACTAATTCGCTACCTAGATAGCCTTCTGGCTAGCCAGCTGACTACCTGACTTAATTAGCTGAGTTAACTACTTAGCTACCTAGCTGGCCTGCTGACTTATATAGTTAGCTAACTAGCTAGCTCTCCAGCTAGCCAGCTGACTTAAATAGTTATCTAACCAGCTAGCTACCTAGATAACAAGATGACTAAAATAGTTAGCGGCCTAGCTAACTTGCTGACTTAACCAGCTAGCTATCTAGTAAGTTTACTTGTTATCTAACGTGCTAGCAAGCAGATTAAATCATCTGACTTAACTCGTTAGCTAAAGAGCTAGCTAGCTGACTCAACCAGCTGACTTAACTCATTAGCTAACTAGCTAGCTGACTAAACCTGCTGATTTAACCCATTAGTTAACTAGCTAACTACCTCACTCAACCAGCTGACTTAACCCATTAGCTAACTAGCAAGCTAACTATCTTAGCCATCTGACTAAATTAGAAAGCTGACTTAACTAGCTGACTTAGCTATCTTACTTAGCTACTTAGCTAGCTGACTTAACTGGCCGACTTAACAAGTTACCTAGCTGACTTAACTACCTCAATTAAATAGTTAGCTAACCAATTAACTAGCTGAATAACTAGATGTTTTAATAATTATCTAACTAGTTAGGTAACAGACGTAAGTAGGTGACTTAAATAGTTAGCAAACTAGTGAGCTAGCTGACTTAGCTAGCTTACTTAGCTAGCTGGCTTAGCTAGCTGACTTAACTAGATGGCTAATGAGATAGCTATCTTTCTTAATGAGTTAGTTAACGAGTTAGTTGTTTTAACTAGTTGGTAAATGAGTTAACTAGCAGACTTAACTAGTTATTTAACGAGTTAGATAGATGAATTAACTTGTGGGCAGACAAGTCAGCCGACTATTTAGATTGTTTAACACGTTGGCTGCCTACACGGCCTACTTGTTAGCTGGCTTAACAAGTCGGCAGACTAGTCGGCCAACTAGTTAGCTGGGTTAAAAAGATGGCTGACGAGTTGGCCCACTAGTTAGCAATGGTAACAAGTTGCTGCTCATTTACTAACCTAACTAGTTGGACGACTAGTTCGCAAACAAGTTAGCTGACCTAACTAGTCTGACGACTATTTAGCTGTGCTAACTTGTAGGCTGACATGTTGGTTGACTGGTCAGACGATTGTTTAGCTCACTTTACTACTTGGACAACTAGTTGGTGGACCGGTTAACCGACTAAACTAGTAGTTTTCACATGAGCCAACAGGTGAGCTGACTTAACGACTCAGTGGATGAGACAGTCGACTGGTCAGCTGACTTAACAAGTCAGCCAGTGAGTCAGCTGATTGGTAAATTGACTTAATTAGTCGGACGGTGAGTGAGCCAACTGGTCAGCTGACTTAACTAATCTGCTGGTGGTGAGCTGACTGGTCAGAAAACTTAAGTAGTTGGCCGATGAATGAGTAGACCAGTGAGCTGAATTAACTAGTTGGCCGTTGAGTGAGCCAGTGGGTGAGATGACTTAACTAGCCAGCCAGCGAGAAAACCATTGGTGAGATGACTTAACTAGTCAGTTGGCAAGAAAGCCAACTAGTTAGCTGTCCTGTTGGCCTGTGAGCAAGACGACAAGTTAGTTGAACTTTTGGCTGGTGAGTGAGACGTCTAGTTTGCTGACTGGTTGGCATGTAAGCGAACAGACTAGTTCGCTGACCTGATGGAAAGTGAGTGAGGCCACTAGTTAGCTGACCAGCTTACTGAGTTGCTAGCCAACTAGTTAACTAAGTAATTAGCTGATTTCCTAGCTGTCTTAACTAGATAGCTGACTAGCTAGCTAGCTATCTAGCTGACGTAACTAGCTAGAAAAAAAGCTATATACCTCTCTTTCTAGCTGACTTAACTAGCTAACTGGCAAGTTAGCTGGCTAGTTGACTTAACTATCGAGTTGATTAGTTGGCTGACTTAAATAGCTAGCTGACAATCAATCTGACTACCTAGCTGACTTAAATAGCCAGCTGAATAGTTAGCTGACTTGCCAGCTGACTTAACTAGCTAGCTGTCTAGCTAGCTGACATAACTACCTGACTAGCAAGTTGGCTGGATAGCTGGCTAGCCATCTGACTTAACTAGCTAGATACCGGGTTGGCTAGATGGGTAGCCAGCTGGCTTAACTAGCTAGCTACCTGGCTGTCTAGTTGGCTAGGCAGCCGGCTAGCTAGCTAGAGGGCTGGCCAGCTGGTAGCTAGCTGAATTAAATAGCCATCCGGCTGACTGGGCAGTCTGATAGCAAGCATGATAAACTATCCAGCCACCCTGCTGGCCAGCTGGCTAGCAAACTGGTATAGCTAGATGGCCACCTACCTGACCAGCATGTTAACAAGTGGTCCTAACTTGCCAGCCACCTAGCTAGCCAACCTGTGAACCAGCTGACTTAACTAGCTGATTTATGTAGATTGACGTCTGGCTAGGCAGCTGGCTTAACTGGCTAGCCACCAAGCTATCCAGCCAGTTAGCCAGTTCTCTTAACTAGCTGAATTAACTAGCTAGTCAGCGGGCTAGGTAGCTGACTAGGTAGCTGACTTAATTAGCTAGCCAGCTACCTAGCCAGGGGGCTAGCCAGTTGACTTAACGACCTGACGTAACAAGCTACACAGCTAGCTACGAAGCTGAATTAACTAGCTGGGTATGTAGCAAGACAGATGGCTAGCCACTTCAATTAACTAGTTGACTTAACCAGCTAAGCAGCTGGCTAGTCAGTGGACTCAACTAGGTGACTTAATGTGTTAGCCATCTGGTTAGCCAGCTGACTTAACTAGCTGACGTAAAAAAGTAGCCAGCTTGCTAGCCAGCAGACTTATCTAGCTAGCTATCCTGCTAGGCAGTTGGCTAGCCAGCTGACTTAACTAACTGACTTAACTAGCTAGGCTGCTGACTTAACTAAATGAGTTAACTATGCAACTACCTACTGAGCCATCTGACATAACTAGCTGATTTAACTAGCTATCTACCTAGCTAGGTATCATATAGCTAGTTGAATTAACTAGCTGACTTACCTAACCAGTTTGCTGACATATCTAGGTGACTTAACTAGCTAGCTTCCTGACTAGGCGGCTGACCTAATTAGCTGAAATATCTAGTGAGCCAGATGACTGCCCATCTGACTAAATTAGATTTTTAACAAGCAAGGCAGCTGGATTAACAACTGACTTAACGTGTTGACCTAACTAGCTACCCAGCTGGTTAGCCAGCTGAGTAAACGAGCTAACTTAACTAGCTTGCCAGCTGGAGAGCCAACTGACTTAATTGCCTAGCTACCTAGATAGCCAGCAGCCTATCCAGCTGGCTTAAATAGCTGACTTAATAAAGTAGTCAGTTGGCTAGACATCAAAATAACCTAGCTATCTACCTAGATAGACAGCTGTATAGCCAGCTGACTTAATTAGCTGATATAACTAGATAGCCTAATGGTTAGCCAATTGACTTAAATAGCTACCTACCTACATAGCCTGCTGGCTTGCCAGCTGACTTAACTACCTAAATACCTGGCTAACCAGCTGGCCAGCGAGCTGACTTAATTAGGTGACTTAAGTAGCTAGCTAGCTGTCTAGCCAGCTGACTTAACTAGAGAGCTCCCCTCATAAGCAGCTGGCTAGCCAGCTGATTTAACTAACTGACTTAACCAGCTAGCCAACTGACTTAACCAGCTGACATAACTAGCTAGCTACTTAGTGCTGCAGCTGTGTTAACCAGCTGATTAAACTAGCTAGCTACTTAACTAACCAGCTGGCTTGTCAGCTGACTTAACTATTTGACTTAATTCGCTAGCCATCTGGATGGCCAGCTGAATTAATGAGCTGACTTAACCAGCTAGCCAGCTAACTAACCAGCTGACTTAACTAGCTAGCTACCTAGCCAGCCTGCTGGAAAGCCAGCTGAATTATCTAGCTGACTTAACTAGCTAGCCAGCTAACTTAACTAACTTACTGCCTAACCAGCCAACTGGTTAGCCATTTGACTTAACTAGTTGACTTAATTAGGTAGCCAGCACTCTAGCAGACTGACTTAACTGCCTAGCTACCTCGCTAGTCAGATGGATAGCCATCTGACTTTTCTAGCTAGCTACCTATGTAGCCTGCTCTATTGCCAGCTAACTTAACTACCTAGGTACCTTGTTATCCAGCTTGCTAGTGAGCTGACTTAATAAGGTTACTAAACTAGCTAGCTAACTGGCTAGCCAGTTGACTTAATTAGCTAGCTACACAGCTAGGCACATGGCTAGCCAGCTGAGTTAATTCGCTGACTTAACTAGCTAGCAAGCTGACTTAACTAGCTGAATTAACCAGCTAGCTACCTAGTTAGCCAGCTGGCTTAACAAGCTGGCTCAACTAAATAACTACCTAACTAGCTATCTAGCTAGCCAGCTGACTTAAGAAGCTGACTTAACTAGCTAGCTAGCTGACATAACTAGCTGACTTATATAGTTAGCTTCCTAGCTAGCCAGTTGATTTAACTAGCTGAAATAAATAGCTAGTCAGATGGATCGACATCTGACTTGACTAGCTTTTTAAATAGCTAACCAGCTGGATAGCCAAATGACTTAATGAGCTGTCTTATCTAATTAGCTAGCTGATTGACAGCTGACTTAACTAGCTGACATAAACAGCTAGTCATCTGCCTAGCCAGCTGACTTAACTAGCTGGCTCCCTATCTAGCCAGCTAGTTTGCCAGCTGACTTACAAAGTTGACTTAAGCTAGCAAGCTGGGTAGCCAGCTCATTTAACTAGCTAGCTACCTACCTAGTCAGCAGGTTAACCACCTGACTTAACTACCTGACTTGAACTGCTATCCTGCTGGCTAGCAAGCTGACTTAACTAGCTAGCTGCCTACTTTGTCAGTTGGTTTGCCAGCTCTCTTAACTAGCTGAATTAACCAGCTAGCCAGCTGGCTAGCCAACTGACTTAACTAGCTTGCAAATTAGCTAGCCAGCTGGCTAGCCAGCTGACTTAACTGGCTGACTTAACTAGCTAGCTACCTGGCTTACCAGGTGTCTTAAATAGTTAGCTAACTAGCTAGCTACCTAGCTAGCCAGCAGACTTAAATAGTTAGCTGCATAGCTAGCTAGCTGACTTAACCAGCTAGCTAACTAGTTAGCTTACAGATTATCTAACGTGCTAGCTAGGTGACTTAATTATCTTACTTAACTCAGTAGCTAATGAGCTAGCTAGCTGACACAACCAGCTGTCTTAAATCATTAGCTAGCTAGGTAGCTAGCTAACTCATCCAGCTGACTTAACTCGTTAGCTTACTAGCTAGCTAGCCTACTCAACCAGCTGACTCAAACCTTTTCCTAACTTGTTAGCTTGTTGACTCAATCAGCTGACTTAATACGTTAGTTAACTGGCTAACTGCCTGTCTCAACCTGCTAACTTAACCCATTAGTTAACTAGCTATCTAGCTGTCTTAATCAGCTGATAAAATTAAAATACTGACTTAACTAGCTAACTTAACTGAAAGACTGAACTAGTTAGCTAGGTAACCTAACTTGATGAATTAAGTTAGCTAACTATTTAACAAGCTGCAAAGCTAGCTGACTTAATTATTTAGCCAACTAGTCAGGAAGCAGACTCAAGTAACTGACTTAAATCGTTAGCTAACAAGTGAGCTAGCTGATTTAACTAGCTGACTTAGCTAGCTAGCTGGTTAGCTAGCTTACTTAGATAACTGACTTAAATAGTTGGCTATAAAGATAGCTAGCTGACTTAACAAGTTGGGTAATGAACTAACTAATTGTTTTAACCAGTTAGTAAATGAAATAACAAGCTGACTTAATTAGTTGGCTAACGAGTTAGTTAAGTGACTTAACTTGTTGGCTGATGTGTCGGCTGACTAGTTAGCTGGTTTAATACATAGGCTGACTGCTCGACTGACTTTTTTGCTGGCATTAAATGTTGGCCGAATAGTCGACCGACTATTTAGCTGGGTTAACTAGTTGACTGACGAATTGGCCCACTATTTAGCTTGGTTAACTAGTTGGCTGATGAATTTGCTGATCTAACTAGTCATCCGATTAATTGTCCGGCTAGTTAGCTGATGTAACTAGTCGGCTGACTAGTGAGCAGACCTAAATTGTCAACTGACATGTTGGCCCACTAGTCGGCCTATTGGTTAACTAACTTAACTAGTTGGACGGCTAGTAGGCCGACTGGTTAGCTGACTTAACTACTCAGCCAACGAGTGAGCCTACAGGTTAGCTGACTTAACTAGTCGACCGGCGAGTGAGCTGACTTGTCAGCTGAATTAAATAGTTCACAGGTGAGTGATCCGATTGGTCAGTTGACTTAGCTAGTCGGCCAGTAGGTGAGTCGACTGCCAGCGTATGAGATGACTGGCCAGCTGAATTTAGTCAGCTGACGCGTGAGCCGATTGGACAGACTTAACTAGTTGGCCAGTGAGTGAGCACTTCAGTAAGCTGACTTAACTAGTCAGCCGGCAAGTGAGATGACGTGTGAGCTGCCTTAACTATTCAGTCGGTGAGTGAGCCGACCTGTAAGCTGACTTAACTAGTCGACTGGCAAGCAAGACGACTAGTTTGCTGATCTGTTGGCCTGCAAGCAAGTTGACAAGTTAGTTGAACTGTTGGTTGGCAATTGAGCTGACTGATTTGCTGACTGGTTGGCATGCGAGTGAGCAAAATATTTAGCTGACTTGATGGAAAGCGAGTGACCCCACTAGTTAGCTGACCAGTTATCTGAGTTGCTAGCCGACTAGTTACCCAAGTAATTACCTTGTTTGCTAGCTGACTTAATTAACTAGCTGACTAGCTAGCTGGCTATGTAGATGACATAGCTAGCTAGCAAACAAGCTATCTAGCTGTCTAGCAAGCTGACTTAATTAGCTGGCTAAGTGACTAGTTAGCAGGCTAGCTGAATTAATTATCTAGCTGGCTAGCTAGGTGACTAGCTAGCTGACGTAACTAGCTATTTGGCAAGCAACCTGACTAGTTGACTGACTTAACTAGCTAGCTGAATATTTAGCTGACTTGCTAGCTGACTTAGCTAGCTAGCTGGCTAGCTAGCTAACTTAAATAGCTGACTATAGTTGGCTGGCTTGCTGGCTAGCCACCTGACTTAACTAGGTAGCTACCTGGTTGGTTAGACGGCTAGCCAGCTGGCTTAACTAGCTAGGTACCTGGCAGTCTAGCTGGCTAGCTGGCTAGGTAGTTAGCTAGTTAATTAAGTCAGCTGGCTAACCAGCTGGCTAGTTAGTTAAATAAGCGAGTTATTGAGCTGGCTAGCCAGCTGACTTAACTAGCTGACTTAACCAGCTAGCCAGCCGACTAGTCAGGTGAATTAACTATGTAGCTACCTAGCTAATCAGTTGTCTTGCCACTTGAATTAACTAGCTCACTTATCCAACTAGCCAGCTGGCTAGTCAGCTGACTCAACTAGCTGACATAACTAACTAGCCAGCTAGCTAGCCAGCTGACTTAACAAGCTGACATCTCTAGCTAGCCAGGTGGCTAGCCAGCTGACTTAGCTAGCTAGCTACTGATGTATACTGCTGGCTTGCCACCTGAATTAACTACCTATCTAACCAGTTGGCTAGTGAGTTTACTTAAATAGGTGACTTAACTAACTAGCCAGCTGGCTAATCAGCTGACTTAAGTAGTTAGCTACACAGATAGGCAGCTGGCTAGTCAGCTGACTTAACTAACTGACTCAACTAGCTAGCCAGCTGACTTATCTATCTGATTTAACCAGCTAGCCAGCTGGCTGGTCAGCTGAATTAACTAGCTGTCTTGTCCAGCTAGCCAGATGGCTAGCCAGCTGACTTAACAAGCTAGCTACCTTCCTAGCCAGCTGGGAAGCCAGATGATTTAACTAGCTGACTTAACTAGCTAATGAACTGGCTAGACAGCTGACTTCACTAGCTTGGTACGTAGCTATCCAGCTGGCTAACTAACTAACATAACTAGTTGACTTAACCAGCTAGCAAGCTGGCACAACTAGTTGACTTAACTAGTTAGCCAGGTGACTACCCAGCTGACTTAACAAGCCCTCTACCTAGATTGCTGGCTAGTCAGCAGACTTAACTAGCTAACTTAGCCAGCTGGCTAGCCAACTGACTTAACAAGCTCGCTACTTAGCTAGCCAGCTGACTAGCCAGCTGACTTAACTAGCTGGCTTAAATAGCTGGCCTACTTACCAGACAGCTGAATTAACTATCTTGCTATATAGCTAGCCAGCTGGCTAGCTAGCTGACTTTAATAGGTGACTTGCCTAGCTAGCCAGCTGACTAGACAGCTGACTTAAGTAGCAAGCTACCTAGCTAGCCAACTGAATATCCACCTGACTTAACAAGGTGACTTAACTAGCTAGTCAGCAGGCTACACAGTTGACTTAACTATCTAGCTAACTAGCTAGCCAGCTGTCTACCCAGCTGACTTAACTAGGTG